>NC_088930.1:29742500-29877500 GCF_038396675.1 Hydra vulgaris | reverse complement strand
TGGTATGACTGCACACTTTATTGAAATGCCTCTAAACAAATCTAGTTTGCTTTCACAAGCATCAGTATCCCTTACTTGCTGTCGATTTTATGGTAGTCACATATGACACAATTGCTGCAATGATTTCTCAAATTCATTGTCGATATGATCTTAACGTAGAAAAAATATCAGCAAATGTCACTGACAATGCGTCAAATTTTGGAAAAGCATTTAGAGAATTTTTTGAAGAGTCAACTACAAGTGCAGCAGCAACTAATGTAAGTGTGACAATCACACCTAATACTTTTGAAGAGCAAGAAGACATGGAAGAGGATGAAGTTAATGAGGATGAAATTGATGTAATTAATATTGGAGACATTCTTTCAGTTTCACCAGAACATAATGATGATGATGAGTCTATAGCAGAGAGTATTTCTTTGCCATCTCATGAAACATGTATCAGCCATTCACTGAATCTATTGGCAACTAATGATACTAAGAAGACATGATACAGACAGTAAATTTAATCATACCTACAGTGCAGGTCTAGCAAGATTTCAATATGGAATGCACCTCGACAAAGTAGTAAAACATCAGATGCTATGTCAAATATTACAGACAAAGCAATACTCTGTCTCGTGCCAACACGTTGGAATTCTCAGTACGATGCTATCAAGCGATTACTTGAAATAAGTGAAAAACTTAATGATATATGTCATGCATTGAGAAATTTAAAAAGCAAGAAATAGAAAGCCTGCAAGAATATGTCATGATAATAAAACCTGCTGCTACAACATTGGATACTTGGAGATAATATTTATTATGGTCATGTGTTTCCACATTGGCATAGCTTACAAGTGAAATTGGAAGCGTTTCAAAATTGCCAGTTCAAAATATACTAAATTATTTGCAGCAGCAATGTTAGCACAAATGAAAACTTGTTTTGAAAAGAAGTTGAGATTTGATGTAGGTAATTCATGGAGGATTGTTGCAGCAAATTGTGTAAGATAATAGTAAAAACACATGGAGGTTCTACAAGCGGTCTTCATACCCTTTTAAAAACAATTCATAAAGTCAATTTGTTAAAAAGAAGTATGTAGGTAGCCCCACTGTTTTAGATTCTTCAGAATTTTTGCAGACATCAAAACCTTCAATAACTATAAACAACTTTTTTAAAAGTGATAAAATGGATGATTCATTGCCAGCTGTTTTAGCTAGGATAAATGCGCGTGATGGTTTATCATTCAACATTTTTTGTACATCATATAATATCAGAAAAGGCTTAACAGACAGAGGCTTTTCTATCATACCAAAGGATCACAAAACAATTCACAAAATGGTATTGAATTACAGTAAAAATATACGAGACGAAGTAATTAAAGAATCATCGAGCAGAATTGCTAATGGAAACAGATTTTCTCTAACTTTCGATGAATGGACATCAATAAGAAATAGACGTTACATAATTATTATTGTCCACTCTGACAAAGAGTTTTGGAATCTAGGATTAATTCGTGCTTTTGGAAAAATTCCCGCAGAAAAATGTGTTGAGCTTGTCAACGATAGGTTAAGTGATTTTAAGCTTTCGATCAAGAATATTGTATGTATTACCACTGATGGCGCTGTAGTTATGACAAAGGTAGGCAGGTTAATCGAAGCACATCAGCAGCTATGTTTAGTGCATGGAATTCAGTTGGCTGTTATCGGCGTACTCTATAAAAAACCTAATAATGAGGATAGTCTGTACAATGAAAAAGATGCCAACATTACATCAGTTCCTACACCCAGATTTGAAAAAGAGCAGAATTCCACAGATGACGAGGAATTAATTGATGAAGATTATGAAAATGAAAATGGTTTACTCATAATCTCCACTGAAAACGATGATGATAATTCTTCTTTTCTGGTACATCAGCAAACGTTACCATTAATTCAAAAGGTTTGAAAAGTGGTCAAAATATTTCGTTCTTCGCCTACAAAAAATGACAAAGTCCTACAAAAATATGTAAAAGAAGAGTTCGGTAAAGAATTGTCTCTGGTTTTAGACTCAAAAACACGATGGAATAGTTTGGTGTCTATGATAGAACGTTTTGTCAAATTAAAAAGTTGCATCAAAAAGAGTCTAATAGATTTAAAATCACCTATTTTTTTTTCAGATGCAGAGTTTAAAATGTTGTTAAATATCCTTTCAGTTTTACTTCCTATCGAGCTTACAGTTGAAGCAATCTGCTGACAAGATGCAACTTTATTATCTGCAGATGCTGCTATTCAATTTATGATGTAATCAATAACTGGTCATCCATGTTCATTAAGTTATAATTTGAAAGCAGCTTTAAAAGTACATATTCTTGAAAGACGAACAGAAATTTCAAGCGTTTTGCAATATTTACACGATGCAGACTTCAATGAAAATCCGAGCGATGATGAAACCGATAGAGATTATGAATTATTTCCAATCATTACCAAAGCTGCAATCGCAAAAGTTATCGTTTCACAGATACAACGTCTGGGTGTAGCCAACTTGCATTATGAAGCTGCACCTTTAGCAACAACATCTACTTCAGCCAACAATATAATAGACACAAATATAATATTCAATGTCGATGATGATGAAATTGATCAAAGAAATGAAATTTCTCTGACTTTAAAAAAAAAGTTGGAGATAGCAATATCAAAAAATGCACCAGATTACCTAAGAGTGGAATTGACCGAAATAAAAAAGATCTCACACGCTCAATAAAAAAAGAAATTAACAATCTATGTTTTCTGAGATCTTATATCAACAACCAACTGCAGAAAAAGTAGAATCTTAAAAATTTATGTTTTCTTTCTTTTCTTATGATTAATAAAACTATTGATTATGATTAATAAAACTATTCTTATGATTAATAAAACTAACATTTTACTGAATTTTGTTTTTCTTTTTTTTATTCTTTAAATAAGTTAATATAGCATTTTTTAATTGCCAAACCATTTTTTAATTATATTATTCATTCATTTGTATTATTAAAGGAAATATAATAATACCGGTTTAATACCGGAATCCGGGGATTATAAATTTTCAATACCGAAATACCAGTATTTCATTTTTGGTCCGGTATTCGCAACCTTAAGAAAGGTAGATCTTTTATAATTTTTTTATTTAGAGATAAAAGTGTTTATAGAAAAAAAAGTTATTATTTTAAAGTTAGTGAATTTTTAAAATTTTGATGCAAAAATAGTTATTTATTTTGATAAACTTGTGACGTAATGCCCATTTTTACATTGCGCGAAACATCCTTGTAGTACAAAGGTGATGAATCAAATTAATTAAGTGGTGATAAAACTAAAAATTTTACAAAAATCTCAATTAAACATAACTTACCTAGTAAAATCACATTCAGGACTAAACCATAAACCTAAGATAAAATAATTTTCATTTTCTAAATAATAATAATAAAAAAATTAATCTAATTATGGTCAATTACCCACTTGCACTTTTCTACAAAAATACAAAATAAAAATATATAATTACTTATATAATATGGTTATGTTAATTTTTTAAAAAACCTATCATTTATATACTCAATTTTTATAGTCTATTTAATTGTTCATTATGATACAACTTTTTTGGTTTGTTTCATTTTCTTAAGTCTGGTCCGTGTCAACGTCACCGAAGTATTTCAATAATTAAAGGAAGTATCCAGAAGCATGCATAGGCTTCCAGAAGTTTCCAGAAAAAGCATCTGGAAGCATCCAGTAGCATCCAGAAGTATCCAGAAACATTCAGAAGCATCCAGACGCATCCAGAAGCATAGAAAAGAAGCATCGAAAAGAAGCATCTAGAATCTTCCAGAACAGGTTCACACAGGTTCATTTTACTATATAAGAGACATGTAAATCGACATGCAATTCAGTCAGTATATGGAAGTCAATTAGTCAGTATTATCAAGACAGTTTATCGAAGTGAGTTTTATCAAAGTGTTTTATCAAAAAACATCAATACAAGAAGTGAAATACAACAAGTGTTTCATTACATCAATACAGTCCACATCCAACCAAGACGCTGTGTTCCACAGAGCATTATTGTATCATAACAAGGTAAATGTAACACGGTAAGCCTTGAGATACGTGATTATTTATTTTTATTATTTTTATGACTTCAAGTGCATAAACGGCTCCCGACAGTCTTGGATTGGAACTAAGAAAGAAAATTATTGGCGATTACGTAAGTGGAATGTCAAAAAAAAAGTATTTGCGATAAATATCGCGTAAAAAAATGGACCGTATCAAGACTATGTTCCAAATATCGTTCTCCGGGTAAGTTGGCAGCAGATAACAAAGGTGGAAGACCGCGTTCCACCACTTCTAGAGAGGATTCTATGATTGTCAGATCCGTCAAGAAGGATCCCTGGATATCATCATTCGAGATACAAAAGCAATTAGAGCTGCCTGTATTGGACCAAACAATCAGACGACGTGCTGTTGAAGCCAGATTGTTTTCTCGACGCCCTGCAAAGAAACCGCTGATTTCACTAAAAAACCAGAGGAAAAGACTCCTCTTTGCTACATCTCATATTGACTGGAATGTGCAGAAATGGCGAACTGTCCTGTTCAGTGATGAATCGAAGTTCAACATCATTGGGAGCGATGGCATTTGCCGTGTATGTCGACCAGCCGGAAAACGCCTTGATTTACATTACTGCCATAAGACCGTGAAGCATGGCGGAGGCAATGTAATGGTCTGGGGGTGTTTTTCTGCTAACGGTCTAGGTCCAATACATCGAAACGATGGAATAATGGACTGTTTCATGTATAAAAATATCCTGAAAGATGTTATGTTACCTCATGCTGAATGGAATATGCCAATAAAATGGATTTTTCAGCAAGACAACGATTCAAAACACACTGCAAAAGTAGTCAAGCAGTGCTTTCAAGACAACCACCTATCGGTAATGGATTGGCCGCCTCAATCTCCGGATCTCAACCCTATCGAGAACCTGTGGGAGATCGTCAACCGCAGAATAATTCGTGAAGGTGTTCGTAATAAGGATCAACTGTTTGAACAAATCCAAAAAGCCTGGGCAGTGATTCCACAAAGTTTCATTGATCACCTGATCGAATCTATGCCTCGAAGATGCAAGGCATATATATATATATATATATATATATATATATATATATATATATATATATATATCCATCCTTAAAGCAGCACTTGAATATAATACTATTTCCATCAAATGCATACTATGCCAACAAGAAAAATTTGAAATAATTACACATGCGAACCAAGAATGATTATTAAACAAAAAATCGGAGTTGATTTCTAAATGCAGTCGTGAACATAAATTTCTCCTAAAAAAATATAACAACTTGAAAGATTGCAAATTATATGAATCAGGAAAGCAAGATGGAGAAAGCAAATTCCAAAGAACTGATGTTCAAGGAAAAAAACTAGACGAATAAGAGTTTTTGGAGTCACAGAAAAAAGATGAGACTTAATTGAATGATGAGTAACTTGGGAATGAATTTTAGTAGATGGCACAAGAGATGCTAACCCTTTAGAGCAGTGCCCATTATAGTATTTGAAGACAAGAGAAAGAGAAGCAACATTACGATGATGGGATAATGGTTGGAGGTTGGCTGCAAGAGCAGGTTCAACTATGTTTACAATGCATTTTTGCACCTAGTCTAAAAAAGAAATAGCATCGTTAGAAGATCTGCGTCAGATATAGCCACAGTATTCCATACAAGGACGGATTTGAGATTTATAGAGATAAAGAATAGAATCCAGAGTAAGAAAGTGTCAAGCTCGATAAAGAGATGCAACCTTAGTAGATGCTAATTTTGCAATGGATTTGATATATACTGTTTCCAAGATAGATTGAAAGTAAGAGTTAATTCTAGAAGATGGAGGGTAGATGACTCACCAATTACATCACCAATCATTATTGGAAGATTTAGATTGTTGCAATAACGATTGGCTGAAAAAAATTGAGTTTTATCTGAATTAAAGTTCACCAGCCACTGTGAGCCCCATGCTGTAGTGAGATCCTTTTCAAGCTTAAATGCCCCCTCCAAGCAATCAGATAGTGTTGGCTTCTTATCATGACAAGAATAAATGGTAGTGTCATCAGCGAGTAACGCCACTTTAGATGTGAGAATATCTGGAAGATCCTTAATGTAAATTAATAATATTTGTGATGAAATACGAAATAAAGATTTCATGACCTGAGAAGAGCGGGCTGGAAATTGCAGCAGCACAATGTGAGGAAAACCACGGAGAAAAGTAATGAAAAGAAAGGTAAATGATTCGGGTTGTCTTGAAAACGAGTTGGAAAGTTGACTATTTAGTTAGAGATTGAGAAAGACAAAAGATGCCTGCAGAGTCACTGACACTAGAGCCAAGCTATTCGGTATGATGAGCATTGAAGTCAAGTTGTGATCTTAGTGTTGATAACCATCAACATTAAAATCACAAGATGAGACAGCTGAACTCAAATTAGTCTCACAAAGAGCAAGTAGGTCTGGTAAACTTTGCAAGAGATAAGACTCAACAGAAGTAAAGTTACTTCGAAGACCATGAATATTAGTGAATAATAAATTTAGAGAACTTGGTGATGACAATGGTTTTTTGTGTTTTATAGTTTTTGGTACTTTATTCATTTTTAAATTTGTTAAAAAACTTTACTCAAAGCATAGATAGTACTCAGTATACTATTTAATAGCCCAAGCAATTGCCTCATTACTATTAATAAGCCTTAAGCTGTAACAAAGGGCTCCAAATGTGGTCGCGATAATCCACACTAAAAGTATGAACAGGGATACCATACATGCGCAACATGGCACTGTTAATACTCTGATATTTTTCAGCTGTTGATGGAATCAGCCTCTCTGAGAGCTACTACAGAATTCAGGAAACCTGACTACCAGGCGGCCTCAGAACCATAAAACTGAGTTTTAGAGCTGTACCCTCATTAGGAGATAATAGAATAAGTTGTCTAGTCACAAAAACAGAAACACAAGCAAAACCCATGCATTGAGTCAAGAAGATCCAGCATTCAACATCCTAAACTGGAAACAATTTATTAAAAATACATCTGCGCTATGAGATTATAATGATATTAATAAGAAAAATAAAGATCTATTTATGACATACCTGGATACACAAAGGAAAAATCTGAGAGATAGAAAAACAGTCAATAGGAAAAAAGCAAAGAAATTTTTAACAAAATTGCTAAAAGCACTAGTGTATGCAAAATGACTAAAATCAAAAGATACAACTAAATCCAACCCTACATTAATTGAACTAAGCAACAATGAATTGAGAGAGAAAAAAGGATACAAATCAATATACACCAGTCCAGATTTAACAGAAACATAAAGAAGTATTAGGATTTAAAAAAAAGAATCAAAACAAATTGTAAAAGACCTTGCTTTTAATAGGGCAGAGTAAAAACAAGCTTGCTAAAGTTAAAACTAAATTATAAGTACTAATTTAACAACACCACTTTAGCTACCAAATAAAAGCAGATTCTTAAATTGTTGAATTGAAAAAAGTTAAAATGTTGAAGCATTATGCATTTATAACTGCTTCTTAAGAAAATCGACTCTATAAATCTAAGGTAGTTGGAGGTGTAGGTAGGCATGTACTGACATATACCATAGCTGTTGTTAAAACATGGTTTAAAAACATCACATTTGTAAATGTAGATGGCTACAGCCTAAAAAAAAAAGAAAACAGAAATGATGTGGAAAGGGTGTGAGGTAGTGGTCTATATTTTCTTGTGAGGTAGTGGTCTATATTTTGTTGAAAAATCATTTAAAGAGCTAAAGCAACGCTAAAGCATTGCTTTAGCTCTTTGCATTGAGGTAGTGTTTTGTTAGTAATGCTGGTTTTAAAATTGAGCAATCTTTTTTCTATTTTTGAATTGATCAGACTTAGTTAAAAGCATTTGCATTATTGATCCAACATTTGTTCTTGGTAACATAAATGTCTTCTTTTTTAATCATTAATTATATGAAACAAATTTCACAATTTCTATCTAGCAATATCTACTTGAAACAAAAATCACAAAATGTACAATGTAATTATGTAGCATGTATTCAATTCATTCCAGTGCATAGTCTATTTTAATATAAAGAATTTAGCTCCTATTTGATTAAAAACAACATCACTTAAAGTTCCAAACAACATCATTTGAAGTTCCAAACTTCTGAACATTATCAGCTCAAAAACTGATGTCTTTTTCTTTTAACATCTTTAGTAAATAATCAATTAAGATCAAGTATAACTGTTTAAAAACTGTTCTAAGAAATTATTGCCCAGTTTCATTAACTTCAATTTTGTTGAAAACTTTGTAGAACTTTATAGACTTTATAGCAAACACTGCTTACAACATGGGTTAGTTTTAAATAAGTCTAATTATCTAATTCATAATTTAATTGCCAATATTTTAATGATGTTAGATTTTGCTATAATCACATATAATTAATTTGCCAAAAACTGGAAGCATGTGGTTTTGATAGTCTGATTAAATAGAAGGCAAAGAGTTTTCATGACAAGATTATCTAAGTTTATAATTTTATTGGTCATTTTCTTCTGGTTTTCTCTATCTCTTTGGTAAAACAAATTTTATTTATTATTTAAAATCATTTTATTATTTAAAATTAATTCAACATTTACTACATCTTTAAACATATCTAAACATCTTTAAACATACACACATTTAAACATAAATCATTTTATTATTTAAAATTAATTTAAAATTTACATTATTTATAAATAATGTTACATTATTTATATTACAAGTTTGACTTTCAATTTGTGTCAGTCTACTAACTTAATCAGCCATAATTAATTCTGTGAGATCAAAATATAATTTTTTATAAAACTAGCCAATAATTGATCAGCCTTATTTTGAGTTCTAATGTACCAAAGCCTAAAAGCTGAAGCTTCTGCTAAAGCTAATTTGCCGAAGCAAAAGCTTTTATATTTATGCAGCTAAAGTCTGCTATCTTGCGTATAACTATCTAACTATATTACTAATTTTTAACAAACAATATTCCTACCCAGCCCGCATTTGGTCCTAAAAAGATGCCCATTAACAATTAATTAATTACACTTAACTATTTTAACTACACTTTGACATTTCTTTATGCATTTCTTATAACTTATATTTATATATTGAATATTCTAATTTGAACTTTGAATCCATTGAACTTAACATTTGGGCACTCACCACTAAAGTTTGAAATTAGATTTTTAACTTTAAATAAAATACAAAACCCTTTGCTAATTAATAGTGTTTAGTAATTACTAATTAGTAAATAAATAAATGTATGGATTCTGGAACTTGATTCCCTTCATCGCATGAATTTAATCAAACCTAAAAAACTATAAAATTATAAACTATACATTAATTTGAATTTTAAAGTATAGTAAAATTACTTAGTACAAATTAGTGAATTTAATAATAGTAATAAAAGATATTAGTCTATTACTAATTAAATAAGAATTATTCAATGAAATTATAATTTTAAAATGGAATTTGTTCTCCATGCTCAGCTAAAAGCCTGTTTCTTTTAGCTTCAAATTACAGATATAAAAAAGACCCTCAGTCAAGTGAATTTAAAGTTAAACAAAGCAAAAAAAAATTAGATATGTTATAAACCTATTAAACATATTACTCATGTAGATGGTTAGTAAGTGAGTGGTGTTGATGCTAAAACTAATTGGATCTTGAAAATTGCTCCATCGTGGATGCCCTCAGTGAAAGGGTGCATCAGGGTTATCAATACAAGTTTATCATTACAAGTATTTTAATAACCACATATTTTAAAAAACCTTATTTTCAATATTAATTTTTTTTACTGGTCAACCTTGATCAGCAAGAATCCATTTTTTGAGGTCAAAAAATAAATTCTTGCCGTTTATTTGTTCTTGCTCTTTGTTTTCTACGCTGAATAATAATATTGCATTTAATCTCTTTAAACTATTAAGACTAAGGCTAACTATTTAATAAACAATTGCTTAAACTTGCTGTTTTTAATTGTTGTGAGCCATTCAACAGTTGCACAACAAATTTGTTTTACAATGGAAACTAGTGTAAGTTATGCAACTTAACGTTGGTTATATAATGAATTTACAATTTACAAGTTACAAAGCAATTGTTGTTGAAATAGAAACAAATTGGTTCCCAGGTTTCTGCAAAAGTTGCCGTACAACAAAATTTACAACTATTTTACATTATTTCTACAAATATTGAAAAACAAGCCTAAGTAATTTTAATTACCAAAAACTAATTTGCTGCAGCTGATGATTCAGCAAACATTACCCCAAGCTTCAACCGAAGCCTGAATTTTTAGTACATCCTTAATTTCAAGCACTGTTAATAATCAAGCTTCAGTTTTTTTAAAGAAAAAACTTATAGAAAAATCAACTAAAATATACTACTGTTCAACAGTCTTAAACAAAAAAAGGATATTACCATTATAAATTTGCTCAGAAAACTGATTGCTAAGGTAAGATTTCAACTTTCTCAATTCCTACACAAAATTCAATAAAGCATCAATAAAGTACTTCAATATATGTATATATTTATATATTTTTTTAACAAATATGTATATATTTATTTTTTTAAACTAATAACAAGGCTGAAAGCAACCACTATAAGCAAAGAATTACCAGAAAACAAAAAGTATTGTTAAAGAGCAAGAAAACTGTTGACAAAAGACTAAAAAAACTGTAAGTTATGAGTCAGGAGAACATTAAGATGAGAGAGAGTTCCATAGCATTAATATGAGAAAAATGAAACTAGATGAATGAAATTTTTTGGAGCATAAAGTGACAGTTACAGTAAAAGGATACAACTTTGCTGAATGATGAGTCAAGCAAAAATGAGTTTTGGTTGATGGAACTTGAGATTTGTTGAAAAAAGAAAGAGAAGCAACCTTATGGTAAAAGGATAATGGCTCAATCTTGGTAGACAGAGGCCCAACAACATCTACAATATGCCTTTGGATCTTGTCTAGAGGAGAAAGGGCATCATTAGAAGAACCAGATGAAATATGACAACAGCATTCAACAGTAAAGGGGTAAAGAGATTTGTAGAGGTAATAATTGAATCAGGAGTAAGATAATCGTGTCTGATGTGGTTATTGCTTTTCAATAGCACAAACAACAGACTCAAAGCAGTTTTCTTCAATTTGGTCTTAAATTGGTTTTGTAAGATAAGGGATTCTACAATAAGCTAACTTGTCTTAAGTAAATCTGGATTGCTAGTGAAAGCATCAGAAATGCTATTTACCTTCACTGAATTTAGCCAGATACTGCAGGCAAGACTACACACTTTGCTTTTAGAGCTATTATAAGTTGATGGCAAGAAAAGAAATGGCAAGCACGATAAAGAGAGACAACTCTAGTAGATGCTAACTTTGCAAATAATTTTATATTTTTTTCATTTAAGATTTCCATTAAAGGTCAGAAGTGAGTGACAATCTGAGAACACCTAATCTTGCTGCAACCTTAATGCACAATAAAATTTTTCAGTTAACAAGTTAGCTGTAGAACAAGAGGATCAAAACTGTAAATTGAGAGTAAACTGCTTGTTGGACTTATGTTATTAAACTCAAGATGAGATTTTAGAAATTGTTTAACTAAAGACTCAAAAGCTTTGCTAATAATATAAATATAATACATTGTAAATAATAGCTATTTGATGACAGTTAGAGGAGTCAGAATTTTTTTCAGAGTTTTTAAAAACTGGAACCAAAGATGTTATTTTCTAACAGGCAGGAAAAACAAAATCTCAATTACATTTTACGATTTTTTAACTACATGTTGGGTTTCTCAATTACATTTTACAACTTCTTAATTACATGTTGTGCTTCTTAATTATATTAAGATTAATTAATCTTTAAACTACATGTTGTATTTGTCTATAGATAGTTTATAGATATATCGTCTGCGCCACAAGTGGAGTTTAACAAGATGAGTTTGTGTAAGAAATAACTTTAACAACAATAGCTGAAGTGATTTAGATGTCTAACAATGGATTAAGCTGTTTCTCTGGAATGACAGAAAGAAAGATTTAACAGTTGAATAAGAAAAAAAGTTCTTGCAAATAGTTATTTCTTATCCTTGGGATAAGATTAAACCAATGTATTAGAGATGGAATGTTTGACCTTTGTTAATGACACTGCTGATTTTCTGAAAGTCTCTAGAACCTAACTTCTAAGATAATACGATAAACTCAGAATAATGGAGCGCCAGGTAGCACCTTTTAACATTGATTTCTTGTAATAGTATAAAGAGGTTTGTTTTCAAGAGAACTGTTCTTGTGAAAAATTTGAAGAAAATTACAATTAGAAACAGCAGATGCACAAGATGCTGAAAACCATGGGGTAAATGAAGCTTGACTTAAAACCGTTAAAAGGAATAAAAGCTTTCATACCCGCCCTGAGATTCAGGAGATGAGGTAGGATGCACAACTATCAGCAGAGAAACAAAAGACATCTGCCCAAGGACTACCATAAAGAAAATCACAAAAAGAATTGTAGCTTTATGATAGTAGTAAGTAGTGTGATGATAGAGTCTAAAGAAGAAGTACAAGATAAAAGATTTATAGAGATCATGGTCTGAATAGCCTAAAGAACAAGGAAAAACTGAACACAAGCTATGGTCAGAGACAAAACATCAATCATGGAGTAAAGGTAAGTGATTGTCTGAAGGTAAGGTTTGTCTGGACAACGAGTCAAAAAGTTAACTATCTGACAAAGAGATTAAAAAATACAAGAATTATTAGCATTAGTGCTAACATTTATTGCATTAGCGGTCAGTGGTGCTAAAGCCAAGTCATTTAAGGTAACATAACATAACAAAAAGAGTGTAGTCTTGAGAAGGAGAACGATAAAGAATAAAGAGAACGATAAAGAATAAAGAGAAAGATGATTCAATAAAGAGATGTTAAACGGAAGCACAAAAGAATGGTCAGAGGATTCAAGCCTGATTTTATGACAAATCAGTGAATTGATGCATAGGTATATGCCCAGGCCAATTGTGACAATTAGAGTCTTTAATAATAATTTTAAATTAAAGAATAATAGCCATCAACACTGAGAAAATATAATATAAAATATAATAGCCGAGTTTAAATCTTACAAATAGTAAGTCTGATAAATTTTGCAGGAGGTAATATTCAACTGATGAAAAGTTACTTTGAAGACCACAAGTATTTGTAAAAGATGTATTGAAACAAGTGGTGGTGATGATTTTTTATGTTTAATATTTTTAGGTAGATTAGTCATGTTTTAATTAGAAACATTAAACTCAATTTTAGAGATCTATCCGTTCATGGAGGCACAAGCCAAATTTCACGAGTCAAGAAGACCTAGCATTCATCATACTAGACAGGAAATAATGTAACAATAGTTAACATCATTGTCAGCCTTGATATGATGAAAGGCTGGTCAATATAATTTTTTTGCTAGCCACTAAAGCCTTTGCCTAATAGGCTTTCTATAAAACAAGGCGCTTGGTCGAGTAAAAGTAAAAGCAAAGAGTATTTTAAGTTAGTGAGTGATTTACATCAGAGATCATGCAATATATATATATATATATATTTTCCCTTAAATTTTGTAAATTATTTGAATTCTGAACACAAATTACATACTAATAACAACAAAAGTTTTAATTATTCTAATAAACAGGCTTTATAGTTTTTGCTAAGATGGTAATAAAAAAATGGTAATAAAAAGATGGTAATAAAAAAATGGTAATAGCAAAATTATCAAAATAAACACAAGCAAAGTTGTACAAAAACAATAAAACAACAATAAAAAGAACTTTTATGTATTTCTGATCTTTTCAGTGAGGTCTTAAATTCTGACATAACATATCATAAGTACTTAAATTTTGACAGTGATCTTACAGTGAGTACTTCAATTCTGACATATCTTGATTGGTAAAAAACCTTTTCTCGCTGAGTAGTAAAGCCCTTTAACTAATATCAACAATCAGAGAGAGAGAGAGAGAGAGAGAGAGAGAGAGAGAGAGAGAGAGAGAGAGAGAGAGAGATAACAATTAAAGAATTAAATAAAAAAATTTACATGTGGTTGTTAAAAAATTTAGTTTGTTTGGAAAAAGTCAAAGGAAAAATTTAATAGCAATAATAGAATATATATCGGAACACTTTACCATTAAACCACAACCTATTAAGCTGAAAGCCATTAAACCAATCCATTAAATCACAATTTTTTAATAAGAATTCTCAAAAAGATGAAAAATAAAAACTTATTAAATAAGTTTGGGTTTTCAAAAAAAATTTTAATCTCTTCTTATCAAAACCAAATTAATGTATACATCAGCTGTTAACTAGTTGATGATCTATATAATATTAAAAAAAACAAAAAAAGTATACTGAACTCAGTTATTTTTTAACTTTAATCAATACCTTACAAATCGGTCAACAAATACCAAAAAAATATTACCCTGTCCATGGTTAAGGCTTCAATGTCCAAATGAGCTTGTCGTAATATTTCTCCTCCAGGTGTTTCATAAATGCCTAATATTAATAATATTTACCATAATTAAATAAGTAATAATACTAAAAATTTCATTTTTTCCAAGATAGCAAGAGTGAATTTTGGTTAACTTTTTCTTTCCTCTAATTTTTTTATTAACTGTTATTATTAGATTTAGTAAAGTGCTTTAAAATAATTTTTAAAAGCTAATCTTTTAAACATGTTAAATATCAATAAAATGATACATCATTTTATAATTATATCAACAATTCAAATTTTGCAGTTAATATTTTTTAAAGCAACCACAAGAAAAACAATACTCTCACAGAAACATTTAAAAAAATAAAAAGATATGCCTTTCTCTTTATCTGTAATTAAAATAATTTACTTAAACAAAATCCAATCATTGTAAAAATTGTTGTAATTTACTTAAACAAATTTCAATCATTGTAAAAATTGATGTAATTTACTTAAACAAATTCCAATCATTGTAAAAATTGATGTAATTTACTTAAACAATTCCAATCATTGTAAAAATTGATGTAATTTACTTAAACAAATTTCAATCATTGTAAAAATGTATGTAATTTACTTAAACAAATTTCAATCATTGTAAAAATTGATGTAATTTACTTAAACAAATTCCAATCATTGTAAAAATTGATGTAATTTACTTAAACAATTCCAATCATTGTAAAAATTGATGTAATTTACTTAAACAAATTTCAATCATTTTAAAAATTGATGTAATTTACTTAAACAAATTTTAATCATTGTAAAAATCTTTTATAAAAAGTTAAACAAACAGTTTAATAGATTTGTTTAAAAGAGAACAATTTTTAAAATATAAATTTAGTATAAATTATTAGTAACATTTATATTATATTTATATATTATTTTTATTACTTTAATCTTTATTCAAGCTACTTTGAAAAAACATAAAACTTAGAGAAAACATCAGAAAAGAAAAAATTAGAAAAGTCAATATCAAAGTAGAAAAACTTTGAGAAAACATCAGAAAAAAAAATTTAGAGAAGACAATATCAGAGAAGAAAAACTTAGACAAGACAATATCAGAGAAGAAAAACTTAGAGAAGACAATATCAGAGAAGAAAAACTTAGACAAGACAATATTAGAGAAGACAATATCAGAGAAGAAAAACTTAGACAAGACAATATTAGAGAAGAAAATGTTAGAATTTAAATTTTGAAGAGATACATTGTTAGATTTTCATGATTTAAAAATGGAATTAGGATAACAATTTTAAGTAGTTGTTTCAATTGTCATCATTTTATTGTTTATTTTGTTGAATTCTCACGCTTTAATAATAAACTTAGACAGGCTTAGCCATTAATTAAAAAATAATATTACACGCTGATTGCTACTACTTCCCCCCCTTCCAACCCCCCTCCCTCACATACTGTATTGGGTTAAATTTTTCCATATTAGGTTAAAATTGTTACAAATATAAAAATAAAATTAGTTGAAATTTTAAAAACTCTTTTAAAATAATGGCAAAAAACAATAACCAAATAAATAATTACCCTGAAAAAAAAACAAAAAAATAGATTAAACCAAAGTTTACCCTGGTGGCCTTAGGAGAATACAACGCATTGTTAATGTTCAACTATAAGTGTTAATAATTATACATATATTGCATTATTATACAACATAGTGTTATTTAAGAATTATATTAACATTTATATTATTAAACAATATTCTAATTTCATCTTCTGTTTATCTTCCTACACACACACACACACACACACACACACACACACACACACACACACACACACACACACACACACACGCACACACACACACACACACACACACACACACACACACAAAAGCAAACAATTGAGAAATATAAAACTTAATGAAGACCTCTAGACTTGATACCAATCATTCTATTTTCAACTATGTCAATTCGACCAACACCATGGAAACCACTAAAATAGATTGTTAAAAATATTTTAATCTTTTTTAGATAAGAATATTAATATCCTTAAACATTTTCTTTTTTCATTTTTTTTAATCAAATTTCACATTCAAACAAATACAAAATTTAAACAAATTTTAAACACAATTCTCTCACACATTATAACAAGAACATTTAAAATGATTAATATTACCCAATTTTGTTGAGATATAAATAAATTTCTAAAGGGTTTGTATAGCATTCACAATCTTTTAAGTTTTTAACTGATATTGGTTTCCCTAAAAAGAATTGCCGTGTTATTACATTTCATTTCATATTTGTTTAATTAAGTTCCTGAAGTATTAAGCTTAAAAAATATAAGAAAAATAATTAATTAAAATAATTAAATGATGATTACCATTCTTAAATTGAATTTCAATTTTGTCAGGCTAAATAAAAAAATAAAACTTTGATAACAAAACACTGTAATAATATATTATTAGGCTATAGAAAATGATACTAGGATAAATTAAATACAAACCTACTACAGGTGTCAGTTTAAAAAAAAATAATTTGATTTGATACACCAAACTTATTGGATAGACACCTAACTCAATAGATAAACTTTGAATGAAGCAGATTATGCAAAAGATAAAAAAAACTTTTTTCATCATATTTTTAAAGATATTATTTTCTGTTATTATATGTGAATATTTTTATTGCATTAAACTCACTAACTATACTAATATCTTTTTTATAAATATGCAAATTTGTAACAAGTGTGTATGTTAGATATGACTAAATTATAACTAGAATACAAAATTAGATTTATAATATATATATATATATATATATATATATATATATATATATATATATATATATATATATATAATAATAATAATAATAATAATAATAATAATAATAAAATATAAGATAACAAAAATTTCTGATAATTAGGTAACATCATCACAACAAAATTGATGATAACTTATCATTTTATTAGTAGTATCCTAACAACAGTGTGGTTATGCATAGCAACAACTACTTTTCAGCCTATGCATGGCTACTAGAATAGACTATTTTGATTTTTGGACATTTTTAAAACAGAATGGTACAAGAGCATATGATAAATACAATAGTATTTATCATTACTTTCATTTCATTACCATTACCACAATTAGTTTGTCGATGAAAGAAAATATTCTTTTAAAATTTAAATGAAGCATTTATTTTAACCTTTTGGTTGTGTACTATTGTTAATTTAATTTATCAGTATGATTGCTAACTTAGTGTGAATAAAGTGTTAATAATTATTTGGTACATGCTTTACTTGAGTTACATAACATAAATTTGATTCCAATGTTTTTAATTTAAGTAGCTCTTTGTTTGTGATTATCCATACACTTTTTATTTATTTTTTGGGATTGGGAGGGGAGAGGGAGAGGACCACTACAATCAAGAAAATTTATGTTCTTGATTGTAGTGGACCCCCTACAATCAAAAAAATGATTGATAAACTTTTTTTGTTATTGTTAAGAGAGCTTAACTCTTAAAAAATAAGGCTGCTGCACAGTCAAATGGGTTGAGCACAGTAAATAGTAGCCATGGACAATGTGGGGGTTGAGCTTCTTGTTTACAAAACAGGCGTTTTACCACTACATTAAAAGCTAATTTTAGTGCTAATATACTAACTTTATACTACTTTATTTCAACCATTATTAAAGCTTCTTGTAAGAAATATGCTTAGGAATCTGGCAAAAATATAGAAAATAAAAGTATAGAAAACCCAAATAACTTTTACTTTTTATGACAGATCAGGGTGCTATTATAGTATAATAGTAATAATAACTTCATAAGAAGTATATATTATAGTTCTTATAAACTGCATGTGCCCAAAAATAGAATTTCGAAAGGTTACCCTATCTTAGACCCATACTTGCACATGAATATTTTTTTACATAGTCATAAGTCCAAGTAGCTATAAAAATCCTACAGAAAATATGTGATGGTAATAGGTTTGGATATTATTCCTTAATATCAAGCAAAAATGCACTGTTTTATGATTTTGAAGAATCATTTCTAGACAACCAAAATATATGAAAATAAATACAATTTGAAAACATCATTTTCAAGCCATGCTATATTTTAACTTCTCAGATGATAGCTCTTAAATCAAAATTTGAAATTGTAAAATTGTTGCTTGTTAAAAATAATTTTTTAATAAATAATTATTGTACTTTAAACCTAATAATCTTAAGAATTATTTCTTAATCTTACCTCATTTGGAGATTCCTCAGGATTTGTTGACATCAGATAAATATTGGGTGGTCCTTCTACCTAAAAAAGGGATTTTTAAACTAATAATTTGTTAATAAACAATTTTTCACACAATGGAAGCAATAGTTAATCTCAATAATGTTAATAATAAACACTAATATCCAATTATGATATTAACTTAAAAATTAATTAAAAGTTAATTTGATAGCTGCAAATTTTTTTAAAATAATATTTAGTTTTTGAATTATAAATAAAAAAAAATTCAAAAAAAAAATAAAAATAAATTTACAATCCAAAATTTTCAATTTGTATATTTTTATTTGTTTATGATAAAAAAAATAAAAAATAATGTTTTGATTGACTGTATTAAAAAACTAAATGTAAAAATTTTTAAAAAAAGTTGATAAAAATTTATTAAATCATAAAATTAAAAAATAATCTTACATTTGGATCTTCAAGAATACCTGATTCATAACTAAATATGTATATATATATATATATATATATATATATATATATATATATATATATATATATATATATATATGTATATATATATATATATATATATATATATATATATATATATATATATATATATATATATATATGTATATATGTATATATATATATATATATATATATATATATATATGTATATATATATATATATATATATATATATATATATATATATATATATATATATATATATATATATATATATATATATATATATATATATATATATATATAGGGGTAGAGCGATATTCATAACAAAAAAAAAGTTTAAACTCAAATTGCCTGAGGTACGAATTGTTGCATATTATTAAGAACAAGAAAGTAAATTTTTTTTCTCTAGTTTTCATGACTTCTTCAGGTTCCTCCAGAGTATTGAATCTTAGAAAAACATAGATTTATTTAATTTTCATATTCTTCCAAGTTTAATATTGTTTTGGTACTATTTAATTTCTCAGAAAAGTGACTTCTAAACATATAATTTATTATGGAACATGAAATAAAATAAACACTTTTAACAAAAAAAAGACAGAAAGTACAAGACAAATTTGTTAAAAATGGTCTTAACTTTCACAACTTATGTTGTTAATGTTGCTGAAATCAAAAACAGATCATTTATTAAAACTTAAATATGGTCAAGGTCCTTATCATGATCATCTATTGACCCACTAATCATCTAATTTATGCTTGTTAGTCCTTGCTTTCGGCAATTTTTTAAGACTTTACTTTTGTAATTGCTACTTTTTTCATTTTTACTTTTATTTTTGAAAAATGTTGACATAAAATAAGTTACTGTTTAATTTTGTTGATTATTAAGAAATTGTGGGTAAAATCGGATGTAATAATACAATAATGTTCAGAAACTAGAACAATGTGTTCCTCTGTAACATATTTTCTCTAATACTTTTTTATTCTGCTGAAATGTCAAATCCTTCTTTCTATCAAAAAAAATAAAAAATAGTCCTTGAACTTCAATACAATTCTTTCTTGCACATTTTTGAAGTTCTAACCTTTTTTTCTCTCGTTCTTTTCTTATTTTACATCGATCAATTATTTTTAATGAATTTTCTTTTTTTATGATTTGAAAATCCTTTAGAATAGCATTAACTAATAATGAAGCGGATCGATCTGAAACCCCAATTTGATCACATGCTAGATCTAGATTACACAAATTCTATTTTTTTCCAGAAGGACAAGTATAGTAAGATTCTGATGATGTCTTGGGATCAGAAGTTTTAATTCCAAACATTTCTTTGAATATATTATCTGAGTTTACAAAAGATGTCGCTTCTGCAATTTCTATTTTGCATGTAGATTGAAAAGGATATATTTTCTTTTTCCAACTATACTGCCTGCATAAAAAAAGTTTTCCAGTTATTTTTTATCAACATTACCAATTACCATTTCCATACTGTTCATTGATCAACAAGAAAATATCTTTCCAAATAGGAACTTTAAATTTACAATGACAGTCAATAAAGTATTTACATTTGCAGGTACATATATCAAACAGTGTTATTTCACTTTTTTTTTCTAAATATTGTCACCTTGTCTTGTAACTTATTAAGATTTTTTTAAATAGACTTATTGCCTTGGGGCTCTTGGTTGAGTAAAGGCTAGAGATAGTGTCTCAACAAAAATACTTATCTTGGGCAGATGTTAAATCCATCCGGCTATTGTTTTGAAAAAGGCCTCCAAGGCAAAGATTTAAAGGGTAAACAGATTTATATGTTGACCAGCCTCGCACCCCTTCTTCATCTATTAGGCTGGCACAGATGTATTTTTAATACATTGTTTCCAGTTTAGGATGTTAAATGCTGGATCATCTTGACTCAATGCGTGGGTTTTGCTTGTGTCTCTGTTTTTATGACTAGGCAACTCATTCTATTATCTCCTAATGAGGGTACAGCTCTAAAACTCAGTTTTATGGTTTTGAGACCGGCTGGTAGTCAGGTTTCCCGAACTCTGTGGTAGCTCTTAATAAGGCTGATTCCATCATCAGCTGAAAAATATCAGTGCCATGTTGCTCATGGATAGTGTCCCTGTTCATACTTTTGGTATGCATTGTCAAGGCCACATTTGAAGTTCTTTGTTACGCCTTAGGGTTTATTAATAGTAATGAGGCAATTGCTTGGGCTATTAAGCAGTGTATTGAGTACTATCTATGCTTTAAGTCAAATTCTTTAACAAATTTAAAAACGAATAGAGTACCAAAAACTATAAAACACAAAAAACCATCGTCACCACCAAGTTCTCTAAATCTATCATTCACTAATATTCGTGGTCTTCAAAGTAACTTTTCTTCTGTTGAATCTTATCTCTTGCAAAGTTCACCAGACCTATTTGCTCTTTGTGAGACTAATTTGAGTTCAGTTGTCTCATCTTGTGATCTTAGCGTTGATGGTTATCTTCCTTTAATTCGTAAAGACTCCAATAGTCACATGCTTCGTCTGGGCATTTACATTCATAAGAATTCACCCATTTGTCAGGAAACTAGGTTTGAATCCACAAACAATTCTTTTATGTGCTTTCGTTTAGCACCACTTCACTCTATCGCTTTTCTCTTTGTTCTATATCACTCTTCTTCATCTCAAGACTGCACTCTTTTTGATGTTATTTCTGATCAAATTGACTAAGCCCTCTCTCTTTATCCATCAGCCAATAACCAAGATATATAGTTGTTGTTGGTGACTTTAATGCTCATCACACTGAATGGCTTGGCTCTAATGTCAGTGTCTCTGCTGGCGTTAAAGCTCTCAACTTTTGCCTTTCTCATATAGTCAACTTTCCAGACAACCTGAATCATTTACCTTCTTTACTTGACTTATGTCTAGATTCTGATCCTAGTCAGTGCTCAGTTTCTTCACATTAACCCTTAGGTGCTTCTGATTACGGTTTGATCTCTCTAAAACTATCATCTCATTCTTCTTGAATCTAATAACTTACTTTCTGATCATATAGATTTCGATTTTCTTGTTCTACAGCTGATTAGCTAGCAGTAATAACCGATAGGTTTTATCGTCGTTAGATAAAGGTGGAGAGGTTAAGGCCATTGCTCTTAACATTTCTAAAGCTTTTGAGCTTTCTTCTTATGGTGTATCTGGTAACATCTTTAAGATTATTGAATCCTTCCTTTCTAATTGTAGTATAAAAGTTTTCCTTGATGAACAGCACTCTTCTTCATATTCTGTAACTTCGGGGTTCCTTAAGGTTCTATCCTTTGTCCTATACTCCTATTAGTTTACATTAACAATCTTCCAGATATCCTCACATCTAAGGTGGCTTTGTTTGCTGATGATACTACCATTTATTCTTGTCATGATAAGAAGTCAACACTCTCTGATTATTTGGAGGGGGCATTTGAGCTTGAAAAGGATCTAACTTCTGCTACATCATGGGGCTCACAGTGGCTGGTGAACTTTAATACAGATAAAACTCAATTTTATTCAGCCAATTGATATCGCAATAATTTAGATCTTCCTATATTCATGAACAGTAATGTACTCAATGATTTATCTACCCTTCATCTTCTAGGATTTACTCTTACTTATATCAAACCATATATCAAATCCGTTGCAAAATTAGCATCTGCTAATGTTGCATCTCTTTATCGAGATCGACACTTTCTTACTCCGGATTCTATTCTCTATTTCTATAAATCTCAAATCCGGCCTTGTATGTAATAATGTTGCCATATCTGGGGCAGATCTTCTAATGATGCCCTTTCTCTTTTACACAAGGTGTAAAAACACATTGTAAACATAGTTGGACCTGCTCTTGCAGCCAACCTCCAACCGTTATCACATCGACGTAATGTTGCTTCTCTTTCTCTTTTCTACAAATACTATAATAGGAACTGCTCTAAAGGGCTAGTGTCTATTGTTCCATCTACTAAAACTCATTCTTGTGTTACTCGTCATTCAATTTAGTCTCATCCTTTTTCTGTGACTGTTCCTAAATGTTCTAAAATCTCTTATTCCTCTAGTTTTTTTCCTCGAACATCAGTTCCTTGGTATTCACTTCCTTCATGTTGCTTTCCTAATTCATATAACTTGCAATCTTTTAAGTAGTCTGTCAATTGTTATCTTGCTCTATAGCCTTCATCTTTTCTCTTCCAGTAACTTTCAACTCTAATTAGTGGTTGCTTGCAGCCTTGTTGGAAGCAAAGATGTTTTTTTTAAAAAAAAAAAGCTAAACACTTTGCAAAACGATTCCTTACGAGATTTAGGCATCTCTTCCTGATATTGATATTTGACTTGCGCACACATGTCTTTACAATAGATTACTTTTTTAGTCTATTTTGGGCAAAAATGTCATTTTTGAATCAAAAGAAGAACCTAAAGAACTCATCTATTTTCTATTTAGAAAAAAAAGAGTAAGGTTAAAAAAGTAATTATTTTACTATTAGACATCCATTCATACCTCAGGCTAATCTAATTTGAAAAATTTTTGAAATCACTCCACTCTAAAATATATATATATATATATATATATATATATATATATATATATATATATATATATATATATATATATATATATATATATATATGTATATATATATATATATATATATATATATATATATATATATATATATATATATATATATATATATACATTTATATATATATATATATAAATATTTATATATATATATATATATATTATATATATATATATATATATATATATACACGTAAGTGTATATGAATAAGGAAAATATCTTTATATTATCATGTTTAATATTGTATACACAAAAGTATGTTCAATATCTATTGAACATACTTTTGTGTATACAATATTTATCTAAACTATAGCTATATAGTATATATTTTACTGTTACCTGCAGTACCAGGAATTAGCTAAATGCTAATGTTTATAATATAATTTAATATTGCAACTCTGAGTTTCATGTGTTATCACAATCAGTAAAGGTTTAATTTTGCTACAATTTGTTTAGTGGATGTTATGGTTTATATTTGTATTTTGGATTGTTACGAGACAGAAATTGATTAGTAGTTAGGTTAATAATATTATTAATTTGTTTTTAGTTTGCTAATAGTTGCGAAATAGTTATATGTTTAATGTTGTTTAAAATATTCGATTATGTGATAATGTGCATTATTTATATTTAAAAAAAATATAATATTAATATAAATATATATATAATATTATAAAATATATTACAATAGCTGTGTATGTGAGTTATTTATTAGTTAGCCTAGAGATATGAAGTAGATTAATATCGTCGTTGGCCAGGTAACAAATAACTAACAAATTATATTATAATTTGTTAGTTATTTGTTTTTTACTCTTACTTTTAAAACCTCATTTCATTGAAATATATAGTTTTTTCAGTCTCCTGTAAAATTTTGCTTTTTACACAAGTGAGATATTACCTGGCCAACGACGATATAGTTATTTTTAGTTGTTAGTTAGATTTGTAGCAAGCTTTGTAATTTTTTAATAAAAATTTATTTTCGTGGTGGCACTTTGATATAATTTCGGTTCTTTTATTTAGCAGTTCCTCAGGTTTCAGATATGATATAATTTCTCATAAAGGCATAGCAGACACCTTTTGGAAATATTTGAGTAGGGTAAAGACTTGAGAATAGACCATGTAAGTATAGGGGTTTTATTAGAATTGTTTTTCAAATCCCAGACATAGTCTGGGATATGAATAATAATTGTTATATGTATTTAAATTGGCACTCTTTTAAATTTTTTTTTTTGCAACAACCATGCCTTTTAAGAAACATTGCAGTTTATTATGCACTTAATTTTTTTTTTATAAAAATGACTTTATGTTTTTCATTTTAGTTACGACGTTAATTACACTTTTGATAAAAAATTATACTTTTGGAGAGCCGTAAATTGCTCCTGTAAACCTTTTCAGGGGAGTGTGGCCGAGAATATATATCTTTTTATTTCAAGGTGTGTTTTAGTGATGAATCGGTTTTTGAGATTTTGGATGACAAATGCCAATATGTTTTTTTTCTCCGCAGTCAAGGAGAAGAGTTCTTACCACAATGCCTGATCAAGATTATTAAGCATCCAGCTTCAATAATGGTGTGGTCCATGATGTCAGTAACATATATGTATGTATGTATGTATGTATGTATGTATGTATGTATGTATGTATGTATGTATGTATGTATGTATGTATGTATGTATGTATGTATATACATATATATACATAGATACATATATACTTTTTTTTACAAAAGAAAAATACAAAGTGAAAAAAATGATCAAAACAATAAAAATATTAAAATTAATGGATATGATAATCTATATAATAATGCTGAACTTGATAGTAGTAGTAGTGCCCATTCCTGTGTGTTTGACATGGAACTCTTGGCAGTCATTGCAACTGGGATAATGACAAAAAAGAGATGCAGCACTTTTTTTTATAAGAAAATGTGAATGTATGTATTTTATAAAAAAATGTGAAAATGTATGCAAATATCTAACTTATATAAAATTCAAGTTATGTAATATTAGAACATATATCAAACTTTACAGTTTTACTTTTACTTGAAAATTGCATTGTGGCAAAATTTACTTAATTTTGATTTATAGCATTTATTTGCTGTTTTATAAAGTCTTTTGTTTATTAAATAGTGTTACAACCTTTATCAAGCAATACTCCTTAGTGGCCAAAGTGGTTAGGTAACAACATTTCTGAGGTGCGTTGCCGTAATTCATATCCTTACACTTACACACTTTTTATTCTTTTTCAATTTTTTAAAATACAAAATAAAACGTTTTTGAAGTTCTACAGATATTATATACTATAACAAACAAAAGGAAGAGACATTTAAAAAAGCTTAAAATTTCTAAAAACATCAAAACACCGGGAGAAATTTGTTGTGCATATGTAATGAATGAGATACTTATGTTAATAATGTACTCAGGTAATTGGCCCTAATAAGCTGCAGATGGTCAGAAAAAAAATTATGGCTTGAAACTTAATCAAGAAAAAATTTAATAAGTCCATCCTGCTACTCCAGAAGATGCTGTTTTGGGGGCAAAAAAATAAAATTGCCTGTAGCTAGAAAAAACTTTAAAATTTTATTTTAACAGTTAAAAGTATTTTTTGCTACTTTTTTTTTGCTATAAATATATACACCAAGATTGAAATCATTAAAAAGTTATTACACTTAGAGGAGGATTTGAACCCTCCAAAACATTAAAGACAGCACATTAAACCACTGAGCTATCAAAGATATATGTTTAGGAGAAAAACAAACCATTTTATAAATCTCTTATGTGCTCTAAATATGGGGAAAAGGTGCGCATGTAATTTTTTTTTTGCTCTGGAAGCAATTTTTTAGAACTAATTTCTTTGTTAGACTCCTATGAAACTGAGCCCCAAACATAGAAATAACACATTTCTCAACAATTTAACAAAATAAGTCTAATGAAAAAAAAATTATACCAAATAAAATATTAAAAAACATAGAAGCAACAAAAGAGTTTAAAATTCTAAAAACCTTATATGCATTATATTAGCATCCATACTCCATGGATTTTCTTTTGTAATAGGCAATGGAATGTCATGCAACTAAATAAAAAATTATATAACATAACATTTAAAACTGATTTTCAAAGTAAATCAATAGAAATAATAAATTACAATTACTTTCGCTTTTATGTTTCAAAGTAGAACAAAAATAGGTAATCTTATAGTTAAGTGAAAATAATTCCATTTTTGCACTCTCATTTGTAAAGACTTTAAAAACATAAAATATTTATTATAAGTTTTTTAATTATTATTGTAAATATTTTTTATGATTAACAATAACTATTATTATTATAAATATACAAATAATCATTAAAAATAATTTTTATCATATATTAATATTTTATTGATATGCATTTTTATACACTTCTCCATTTTTTCAAAAACAAGAAATTTAATTCTTTTAGACCGCTTAACTGTAGGATTACTCAAAAATATATTTATGTAAAAATATACTGATGTACATTATTAACATCCCTTAAAGTTCCAATAATTTTTTACTTTTACTCTTTTAGCCTTGATTTCAAAGACAAATTTACTTTCATATGACTGGGCTGATGCTATTTGTTTCTCTGCTAATAATTTTGCATCCTACTTAATCTCCTGGATCCAGACAGGTATGGAAGCTTTTATACCTACTGACTGGTTTTAAGTCAAGCTTCATTTAACAAATGGTTTTCACTTTCTTATGCAACTGCTATTACTAATTGTAACTATTTTTTTCTTCATCTTTTTCACAGGAACAATTCACTTGAGAATGAACACCTTTATACTATTGCAAGAAATCAATGTAATAAGGTGCTGTTTTGACACTGAGGGTGTCCTAGAAAAAAACAAACAGCCTTGGAAATAAGCTTTATCTCCACTGTGTAGTGTTGTAGTGATATTGTTATAATAATAGATTCACACTGCCAAGACTCAAGTTCCAATATTCTCAATTTACTATATCTTGTAACTTGTCACAGAAGTAAGGTTCAAGAGATTCTAGAAAATCAAAAGTGTTATTACCAAAGGCGAGTCTACCATCCCACCTCTTTTTTAATATTTTAATAATATAATCAATTTCAATATATTGAAGAGTTGTGATGTAAGTATTCAATATATAGATGTATTGATTATAAAATATAATTATATTCAATATATCAATTTAATATTGTAAGTAATGGATCCGATCCTCTCAAATTTTTATTATTTTGAGTCTAACAACTTACTCTCTGGCAGTCGGATCATTTTACAGCTGACTTGCTGTTATGACTGTTATAATGCTAACTGTTACAACTGTTAAACTAAAAGGTTCTATCAAGTACTAGATTGTGGCAGTATAACAAGGGCTATTGCTTTTGAAATATCAACAGCTGAAATATCAAGTCTGGCATGCTGGTCTTTCCATAAGTTTGCTTAACATGGTTTACCTAGGAAAGTTTTTGAAATTATTAAATCATTACTTTATACATACTCTAAAATATTCCTAATTACAGACTCTATTTTAAGTCATTCTTGAAGGGCAACACTCTTCTTTACATTACAGAACATGTTACAAGCTGTAACAGAACATTCCATCAATACATTAAATGTCCTATTTTTTTTGGACAAAATTCATTTATTTACAGCTATTAACAATTGCAATATTGTTGATATTTCCAAATCCTCTTCTTTACACCTTGGGTTACTCTTTTCTACAGATGTCTCTTGGAAACTATTAACATAATCCATTGCATGTTTAGAACCTGTTAAAGTTGCCTCCATTTATTTTGCTTTTCATTTCTTTCTCCTGTGAACTTGAGAACTCAGTAAAACTTATTTACTTCAAACAATTATCGCAATACTGTTGATATTTCTATATTGATGCACCCTTCTTACTGAGTCTACTTTAGGTCTCACTTCTACTTTACATCTTTTTAGATAATCTACACTAGTAACTTCTCATGGAATCCACCAATTTTTGTATTAGGATTTTATATTAAGCATATACAAATTGCAAAGTTAGCATCTAATAAGGTGCCACTTTTTATTGTGCTCATCATTTCCTTATTCTTGATTCCATTCTCTACCTCTACAAATCTCTTATTTGTCCCTGTATGGAATACTGTTGTCATATTTGGGCTGGTCCTTCTAATGATGCTCTTTCTCTTCTAGCCAATGTCCAAAAACATATTGTAAATGTAGTTGGACTCGCTCTATCTACTAAGCTTGAGCCTCTTTCCCACCGTTGTAAAGTTGCATCTCTTTCTCTTTTCTACAAATACTATCATGGTCGATGCTCAAAGGCAGGGTGCGACAAATCGATGAGCGTGCAAACATTTGTTAAAAAAAAGACAGAAAAACGAACATCACGCTTCCTTACTTTTATTTAAGCAAACGTTGGCTTAAAATCTTTGAAAACAAATGCATAACTTCAGCAATTTTTTTTCCAAATAATTATGCCATTGATAGTTTTTTAATTATTATAAAAAAAAGACATGTTTATTATGTAAAAACAAAAAGTTACTAAAATTTGAAACGCATTTTCAACGCCTTTAAAGGAAACCACGCTAATACTTTCTTCAATAGCGTTACTTTTAAGTTTAATAATTAAGTACGCAACTGAAAAAAGTAATGTTTTAGCATGGTTTTTACATGCGCTTACAAAAGCATGGGAAATTTTAGTTAAAATAAATGCATTTGCAATTACTTTAAAAGAAATCATGGTAAAACATTGCTTTCTTCAAAAGCGTGCTTTATTTAAATTTTTTTATTATCGTTAAATTAAAATAATGTTTGCTCGCCCTTTTAAAAGTTTTGAAAATTTTTTTTAAGATTTTGCATAAATATATATAATTTAATAGAATATATAGAACTATTATGTTTATTATAGTTTTCATTTTTTACTGTGCTTAACAGCACACTCAAACCTCTTTTTATACGTTTCTTTTTTATGCAATACTTTAATTGTGCATTTTGTTTTAAGCGATTTTTTTTGTGCGATCTCATATAATTTAATTTTTGAATGTGCATTAATTTCAATTTCAATGATTACTATGTGTAATATGTATGTACATACGTCATTATATAGTTACTGTTATGAACATGCAACCACAAATTGCATTACAACGTTAACTTTTAAATATTTTTTATATAAGAGTTGAATTGAATTTTAGAGCAGCAATGCAAGGAGCTTTTTTATGCGGTCCGTATCTAACTGCATAAAAAAAATGTTTTTAATATCGTTTCAAAAACTAATTTTTATAGGTACTCCTGAAGTTTTATGTGATTTTTTAAAATGCGTTTTCTTTTATGCGGTACTTTATCATAAAATACTTAATTTTATAAATATAATAATATCATATTAAGTATTTAATAATAACTTAATATAATAACTTATTAAATACTTAATATTATATTTTATTTTATTAAATACTTAGTATTACATCTTAAAATATATATTTTATATATATTTTAAAATGTTTTAAAAAAGAAATGCCAAAACAACCTTTATTTTATTTTTAGTTCCTTTTTATTTAAATTTCTTCAAGTTTATACGTTTTTTTACAAGTAAATAAATTTAACAAACTAAATTGAGAAAAATTCACTATTTTGTATTAATAGATTAGGTCAAGGTTGTCACGTGATTGTAATGTTATCACCCTATTCGAAATGGTAGAAGCCATGAATTGTTCTGAAAACGTAAATATTAGAAAAACCTTTAAAAAAATCGTTTAAATTATTTTTTTTTTCATTCGAGTTTAATTAACAATGCAAACATTTCTTATGCTGTTTTTTATTTCTCAGTACCTAATCGAGCTTCAGTATATAATAAGTTATTGTTAATTAGTAAGTAACTCCTTTAGTAAAATGTTTTAAGCATTGTTGAATGGATAATTTGTGATATCATTGTATGCTTATAATGTATGTACATTTATAAGCATGTCAAAATTTAGCAATAATAAAAAATAAACAACATAAATTCCATATAAAAATTATCTATACTTTATTATAAACAGTTTAGAGGTTAATTTACTCAAAAAAGTTATATAGAATTCAAATTTAAAAGTAAAAAAAAGTAAAGAAATGATTAAGATAAATCTTTACATTACTTTACATTATGTTGTTGCTTAAACAATTTCAAACACAACAGATTTTTAGCATTTTTATTATCGGTTCTTAACAACTACTTGGTTCTTATATATCTACTTCTTTGCATGATCTCTTAACTCTTTTATAACCACTTCTTCACATGATACAATCTTTCTTAATGCTTTTATAACCACTTCTTCATGTGATACAATCTTTCTTAATGCTTTTATAACCACTTCTTCATGTGATACAATCTTTCTTAATGCTTTTATAACCACTTCTTCATGTGATACAATCTTTCTTAATGCTTTTATAACCACTTCTTCATGTGATACAATCTTTCTTAATGCTTTTATAACCACTTCTTCATGTGATACAATCTTTCTTAATGCTTTTATAACCACTTCTTCACATGATACAATCTTTCTTAATGCTTTTATAACCACTTCTTCATGTGATACAATCTTTCTTAATGCTTTTATAACCACTTTTTTACATGATACAATCTTTCTTAATGCTATTATAACCACTTTTTTACATGATACAATCTTTCTATCTTTCATACAGCTAACCTTACCACTTTTTCGCATAACCTAACAGAACAACAGCCTATTGCAAATCAATTTTTAATTCCGAAAAAAAGAAAGAAACTATTCTGTAATAATGCATGACATAAATATTAGTACATACTTCTTCATGGAATAAAAATTATACCATTTTTTGACACTTCATAATGATTTTCTTATAACATTCCTAATTATGAAAAATTCTTCAAGGATTTTCTCTTATTCTTCGCAATGTTATCACCTCATTCAACAAGACTGCCGATGAGATAGTTTTCGTTTGACATCAGAGCGACTTAATGGATAGATAATAGTTGTCAGTCATAAGGTTATTGCATAAGGTTATTGCATCATTAATTTGCGTGCAATTTGCAAATGTGTGAAAAATTGTTTTAAATTAATAAAATATTGATAAAATTCAATAAGCATCTTTGATATGTCTAATTATTATATATCTTATTAACTAGAATAAAAGTTATTTGAAAATAAAACTCCCTTATAATTTAATAAAAAATTATTTAAATAAAAAAATTAATCAAATATAAAATTATTTTATTAAAAAAAATTAAAATTGAAAAAATTAAAAATAAAGGGCCTTTAGAAAAAAAGTAGGGGGAGGGCACGCGTCCCGGTGTGCTCGGCCCTGTTATTTGACATTTCTCTTAAATGAGACGTTTGTCAATAAATAAAGAAAATAAATGCCAACATTTATCTAAAAAAAATGATTTGTCGCGCCCTGAAAGGTGCAACCATTCCTAGTTCCATCAACTAAAACTCATTCTTGTTTGACTCGTCATACAGCAAAGGCTCATTCGTTTACTGTATCTGTCCCTGCATGCTCTAAAAACTTTTATTCATCTTTTTTTTTTTTTGCATATCAATAATTTTGAACTCTCTCCCATCTTCATTTTTTCCTGACTCATAATTTCAAGTTTTTTAAGTCTTCTGCCAACCATTTTCTTGCACTTTAACAATAATCTTTGTTTTCTGTTATCTCCCAACATAAATAGTGGTTGCTAGCAGCCTTGAAGTGAATTTTTTTTTTCTTTCTAAAAAAAAAAGATCAACTTTGTTTCTGCACCATGAGCCTAATAAATGTAAAATTACCCAGCCAGCAGTAAAGGCTAACAAAAAATAATCTAGTACCTTGAAACTGTCACCTTAAATAGTGTAAAACTGATAAATTTAAATACCTCAGTATAATAAAGCAATAAATTTAAGTACCTTCGCATAATCAAACAAAGCTGCTCTGCCTTGATATTTTTCATAAAACTCAGGAATTTTCCAAGGTGCAATTACCTAAAACGATAAAAGATTCTTTAAAGTTCAAAATTTTTTTTTACTATTTAAAAAAAAATATTTTAACTTTGCTGATCTTAAATTTACACATATTTAACTCTTCATTATTTGTTTGACTAATGCACACAGCATTGGAATAAACAGCTGATCAACAATCAATAATTGTTTAATTTTGGAAAAAATGATTTTTATATACTCCTGATATCAATTTTGGTCAATCTAATTTGATTGGCAAAAATTGCAAGGTAAACTTAATGATAAAAAATTGAAATACCTTTAAAAACAGAAATATGAAATTATTAAGTTAGCAACTAAATGTTTTAGAATATTGGAATAAAATTGTTTTGAGACCCTAATAACCTTTAGTTTATAGTATAAAAAAAGCGCAAAAATAATAAATAAGCAAAAATACAGAATGATAAAAAATACAGAATATTTTTGATTGACGGAGTAAACATATTTTGAGATCATAATAATTTTTTTGACTTTAGAAAGTTAATTAAATGTTAATGAATTGAATTTTTTTTAATGAAATTAATTTGAAATATAAACTAGAAATGTTAACATTACTTTTAAAAGCCAAAATAAGAAATATAGCTTTTGATAAGTGGTAAAAACATGGATTAAGAACATTATAAGAATTTAAGCAAAATAACTTTTATTGTTTACTTTTACATAATTTACTTTTACTCACATTGTTTAATAATCTCAAAAGTTTAAGATCATTAAACATCAAAATGAAACAGTTTTCATTTTAAGTATTAAAATTGTTTAAATAAAAAGTGCAAAATCCATAAAATAGTTTTACTTTTTTTTTTAAGAAAGATATCATATTATATTGAACTATCCAAAACAAATTAAAGTTTTTTTAACTATTAGGTCTTTTTAATCCAAACTGCATTTACTAAAACTATACTTAACACTTTGATACTTACTTTGACACCAGGATATAAAGTATAGTAGGTCAATTCAAATCTCACTTGGTCATTTCCCTAAACAAAACCAAAAGCTATTTATAAAGCTCATCATTAAGTTATCACTTACTTATAATTAAGTTATCAAGTATATCCTCATATAAGTTAACAAGTATCTTATCTATAAGTTATCAAGCATGTCCTATGCAAGTTATCAACTATCTTCATATATCTATCATATAAATAATTATATAAGTATTATTTTCAAATTTGAAAAAAAAGACAATAAAATATACATTTTTTCATACACCTACATGTGCTTTTTTCCAGATTTCCCACTAACCTCTCACTGTGCATACATTTTATGGACAATCAATTACAAATTACAAACTACCTCAATAAGGTGATTAGTTACTGAAAATTTTGAATATGCATATGTTTTTATAAAAAAGTTTGAATATTTTGTTCTATTAAAACTGTTGTGAAAATTAATTTTTTTATTAGGAAAATGAAAAGTAAAATGAACATTGCTTTAATTAATGACAGTGGTGTACCCTCTGGTTTTTTTCCCGGTCGCCCTGCAGGCAATTAACACAGTTTTTATTTCTCATTTGAGTCATCCATTATGATAATTAGTAGTCCGGTGTAAAAGTTTTTTTTTAATATTTTTTCTTGGGTGAAAATACTTCAGAAAAAAATTTAAATGCCTAATTACTAAAATATGTTTAATAAAAAACAGTCCATTTAAAAGTGTATTAATTAATTAAATTAATTAAAGATGTGTTGTCAGAGTCAATAGGCCGGGTGAATAAAGAAAAGCAATTGCTTTTACTCAGTAATAAGTCAGCTTTATGTGAATAAAAACTTCAACAATTATGGTCAGACTTGCAGAGCTGAACAACTCAGCGTTTTTGGAGTAAATTGCTTAGCTTTACATGAATAAAAATTTGAGTGAGTTTGCTAAAATTTTTATTCACATAAAACTGAACTATTACTCCAAAAACCCTGAGTAGAAGCAATTGCTTTTTTTTTATTTACTCGGCCTGATGTCAGTATTGTACCGTATAAAGATTTCATTAGTTGAAAGCCAAAGATGTAAAGATATGTTTTATATGTAGATAAATATTCTATTGTTCTCTCTCATTCTTCAATCGAATTTAATTTAGTTGAATGTTTAAAACATTAAGTTTTTAATGTTTTAAACACTTTTCATTATACTAAAACTTTTTTTTTTTAGAAAAAAAGAATTTCCACATGCATCATTAATTGCGCTCTAATTAATGATTTTTCAAATGCATCTTAATGTTTTTTATTTTGTTAATTTTGTTTAAAAAAGTTAAAATAAAAATTTAATTTACTAATAAAAACAAATAAGGTTCAGTTTTACTAATGATTAAACTGCCCATTCACATGATTCAAAATGTGACTATAAGGTTTGAAAAATGATACAATATAATTTGGAAATGAAAGAAAATGTAATTTTAAAACTCATTTTAAATTGAGAAGAAACATGCTTCAAAATGCAACAACAATGTTTAAAAAAACAGTACAGTTGCACTTCTAAATATTAAATCGCATGTCAGCTTCTTTTTATTAAGTTGGGTGAAATAATGCACCGTAGTGTACTCATTGTTAAACAAATTTAAATGTTTTTTAAAGTTTTCTTTTAAATAATCACAAGGAATAAAATCTTCATAGATCAAAATATGGTTTTATTAATAAACAGACTTTTGTAAGTAAGTACTGACAGGCATTTTTTTTAAATTTCAGTTGCCCATGGAGAAAACCAGTTGTCCTGTGCCACCGGACGACCATGAGGATACACCCCGGGATGACGGTCACAAAATTGAAGACTGTCATACAATTGAAGTCTATCACAAAATTAAATTTCAAGATGAATAATTTTTGAACTGTTAAAAATGTGATTTTTAGCATTAAATATTTTTAAAATAACAAAAATAGAAATATATTTATTTAGGATCGAAGTAACTAATTGATAATAATAATGTAAAAAAAATATAGATTAACCTTTCCAGTTGCACCATGTGAAACATATGAAGCTTTTTCTTTTAAAGCTATTTGTACTTGTCTTCTTGCAATACAGGGTCTTGCAATAGCTAATTTAAAATTTTCCTTTAGAAAAACTTAAAAAGATTACAAGTTAAAGATAAAATCTACTTTTGCTAAAAATTTACTGTTCAGCAATGCAGCTTTTTTTTATTTTATTGTAAACACATTGAATAGATTTATTTATTTAATTAATTTAAAAGTAAGATAGAAAGTTATTTTATATTCAAATATAAATTTTTTTTTAACTTTTTCATCATACTAACTAATAAGAGCTGTTGACAAAAACATTTGTTTAATGCCTTATTTTTTTATTAATTCAGTTTCTTAATAAAAGTTAGTTTTTTTATTACTTTTATTTTTTATAATTCACCTGCCCAAGGCCGAGGAGGCCACTACAGATGAGGAGGCTACTTGTGGTTATAACCCTCTCTTAACTCTATAACTCTGAAACACGAACCTTGACGAACAAGGTTGCTGCGCGGAGAAACAAGTTAAGCACAGTACTACCAGGGACGTGGTGGGAATCGAACTCGGAACCTCTCGCTTATGAAGCGAGTGCTCTACCAATACACCACTACCGCAAGTTGGTAATATTTTAAATTTTAAGTTGGTAATGTTTTAAATTTTAAGTTGGTAATGTTTTTTAATTATAAGCTGGTAATGTTTTTAATTTTAAGTTGGTAATGATGATGCTGATGATAACAATGCTTATCTACGGTAACGCAGGCCTTGTTTTAAAGTGTTGAGCGTAGAGCGATTTACGTACGCCTTTAGTGATTTTACATAAGCAGTAAGCGATTTTGGTTAAGTTACTTTTTATCATTTTTTAACTTTTAAATTATACTATAAATGGTAAGACAAAAAAAGTAATTAATTTTAAAAAAAGTCACATTAACTTTTGAATGACGCTTATGTAAAAATATTTGTTACAATAGTTTGAATGACAACTATGTTTGATATAAGCGCTATCTAAATAAAGATTTAAATAATAATTTAAATAATAAATTTTTTCATTAGTAAATATTTACTAATGAAAAAAACTCAAATTAAATAAAAGTTTATTTTTATTTTTTCTTTGCTTGAAGCATAAAAACATAATTTTATTCTGATAAAAAATATTTTATTTAATTTAAAACTAATTTAATAAAAATATATAATTTTATTCTGATAAAAAAAAAAAAAAAAAAATTAATTTAGATTTAAAAAATATATAATTTAATTTTGATTTAAAAAATATGTTTAAGTTTATTAAAATTAAAGTTAATGCTTGGGTTTAACTTAACGGTCAAACCTATTTAAAAATATTACTAAATTGTTCAATTTCTAAATCTTATTTATTCTAAAAAAAAATATCAGCTTATTTTTATCGCAATTGTTTTCTCGGTTTTCCATCCTAAACATTTTTAGTTGCAAAGTTACAAAGGATCATTTGTAGTTGCAAAGCCGCTACTAGAAATTTAAGAAATAATCATTTTAAAAACTCAAAAATTTAACATATTTTAATTCATTTATGCAAATGTCGAAAGAAGAAAGAAATTTGTTAATACCAAACATTTTTAAAAATGCAATATTAAATTTAATTATTTAATATTAAAAAAAATAAACATTCCTTTATAGTAATAATAAAAAATAAGTTAAATAACATTTAACTTATTTTGCGGTAATTAATATTATTGCAGTAATTTAAAAAAGTTAATTTCTTTAAAAAATAAAGAGAATTTTATGACGTCAAATATTGCGTTAAGCTAATGCATTAAGCATTTTTTATTAAAAACAAGGCCTGTCATGCCACAAAAAACGTTCATTAAAGCAACCTTTTTCAGTTTTGCAACAAAAAAATTTCTGAAATGCAACCTACTAATTTGGTAAGTCAGCACGCAATTTTATTCAAATGTTTATATTTGGCATTATGTTTATATGCTTTGAGATGAATCTTATAATGTTTTGGATATAATTTTTATATAAATTCTTATAATATATTAGTCTAATTATTATATTATTATTAATTATTGAATTAAAAAATTTTTTGTTTAATATAGCAATTATGATTCAATATAACATATATATAATATAATATATTTGTTGAATACGTGTGCTATAATAATGTATAATATATATATAAATAAGAGTGTATATATGTGTTTATAATAAGATATTATATGTGTATATAATAAGATATATATGTGTATATATTAAGATATATATGCATATATAATAAAAATATATAAATATATAATGCATATATAAATAAGAGTGCTCAATGTTCTTAAAAACAGATATATATATATATATATATATATATATATATATATATATATATATATATATATATATATATATATATATATATATATATATATATATATATATATACATACACATATATTTATATAGCCTTGCATGGCAGTCAAAAATTTTCTTGCATAAACTGTAGTTTTAATGGGAGCACTAATAAACCAGACCAGAAAATGTTTAAAAATTTAATTTTTTTTCTCTTAAATATATATATAAAGATAGATTGCTTACCCAAACCTAACCCTCAGTTGATGTAGTGACACTTCCTTGTAGTAGCAAGCTATAAGATAGTTGATGTAGCAGCACTCCCTTGTAGTACCAGGCTATATGATAGTCGATGTAGAGGCACTCCTTTGTAGCAGCAGGCTATAAGATAGCCAATGTAGCAACACTCCACACATGTTTTAAAAATATATTTTAATAAAACAAAAACATTATTAACTAAAAAAAATTTCTAGTCATTATTATTGCAGTTTTTAAAAAAATGATAAAACTTAATGTACTTCCGCATTAATTTAATTCTTTTAACTTTTAAACGACAATAAAATGTAGCTTAATTGTCGAAGTCGCAAAATTGTTGTTAAAAGCGACTTTTTTTACCATAAGTCTCTTGTGACTACAAGATAAGGATATATATATGTGCATATGTATATGTGTGTGTATATATATATATATATATATATATGTATATATATATATATATATATATATATATATATATATATATATATATATATATATATATATATATGTATATAAATATATATACATATATATGTGTCTATATATATATATACATATATATGTATGTTTGGATTCTATTCTCTATCTCTATAAATCTCAAATCCGGCCTTGTATGGAATACTGTTGCCATATCTGGGGCGGTTCTTCTAATGATGCCCTTTCTCTTATAGACAAGGTGCAAAAACGCATTGTAAACATAGTTGGACCTGCTCTTGCAGCCAACCTCCAACCATTATCACAACCTCTAACCATTATCACATCTACCAATCATTATCACATAACCCACAACCTCCAACCATTATCACATCGTCGTAATGTTGCTTCTCTTTCTCTTTTCTACAAATACTATAATGGGCACTGCTCTAAAGAGCTAGCGTCTCTTGTGCCATCTACTAAAATTCATTCTCGTGTTACTCATCATTCAATTAAGTCTCATCCTTTTTCTGTTACTGTTCTTAAGTGCTCCAAAAACGCTTATTTATCTAGTTTTTTTCCTCGAACATCAGCTCTTTAGAATTCAATTCCTTCATCTTGCTTTCCTGATTCATATAATTTGCATTCCTTTAAGTTGTCCGTTAATCGTTATCTTGCTCTACAATCTTCATCTTTTTCCTTTCAGCAACTTCCAACTCTAGTTAGTAGCTGCATGCAGCCTTGTTGGAAGTGAAGATATTTAAAAAAATATATACATATACATATACATATATATATGTATATATATATATATATATATATATATATATATATATATATATATATATATATATATATATATATATATATATATATATATATATATATATATTCATATATATATATATAAAATACCTCCAGTGTGTAAAATATTTTTTCGAGAAGTTTGAAAAAGACTTTTTTGTTGATTGAGTTGTTTCAAGTTAATGAATTAACTAATTTAAAAATTTGATATATATATTTTTTTATTTTAACTTTTTTTCAAATTTTAAAACAATGAATTAGAATCTGCATATAAGATGTTACTGAATTATTACAATATTTCTTAACTGAAACACACTGCCAATACCAGTACTTTCAGTGTGACAGCACATGTAATATTTTACCAAAAGATTCTCATGTACCACATTTTTTGTCATTACTCTTTTTCTTTATTATAGATTTTAAAAAATCAATTCAAAATCAAGTTGAAAAAGCTTTAAATTTGTATCAGTTAAAAAGTCTGATGTCTATTGCACTATAAATTGTTGTGTTATTTTAAAAGATTGGTAAGGAAGATGCTTGTATTACTAAAATAAATAAAAAATTTTACTGTTGTAAGTTCAGAAAAAGAAAAAACTGTAAGATATTATGTACAATATGGAAAGCTGTTATTAAGATAATTCACAACCACCTAGTCTCCACATTATCTTAGAAAAAATCCTTAAATTACAGAAGTTTACAGAAATGATTCACAAAAATATCATTTTGAAAAAGTAAATCATCGTTTTATTCCTTTAAAGAGCCAGGAAAATAAGAATTTTTAGCAGTGGTTGATTTCGAATACTTCAATTGATTGATTTAGTTTTTAACAACCAACATCTTCATCTATTAGTAATAGTATAAATCTATTGATAATGAACCCAATTTTATTGGTTATCTTGAAGCCACTTCATAAATTTCTTTATTCCTTTAAAAATTAACTCTGAATGTTTTTGTTGTTCCTGTTGCTAAAATAGAGACTGATGTTATGCTTGTATGTTATGTTGTTCGAAATTTCTAAATTATGAGAGTTTATGAAGAGGAAGAGTGTTTATGGTTTTATTTCATGTGAAAAAATATGAAATAAAAATTATTTAAAGTTATTCTTGGTAGCAAATTCAACGCCACCATATAAAAAGATAAAAGGAATATAAATATTTTTTAAAACCAAAGGATTTATTTTAACACAGTTTTTTTTTAACTTTATACACAAATACAAGAGATTGGTTTTATTTGAAATGATATTTTAAATAAAATAAATTAGAATTGTATATTGTATAATTGGAAAAATACAAAAAATTAAAAAAATCTGGTCCCTGCCATATTGAAAGAGTCAAACAATGAGCAACAAGAATTTGTTTTGCACAAGGTATTAACTATGAACAACAATTACATGAACTTTCAAAATTGGTTGATAGAAAGTTGCAAGGTGATCTAATTCAAGAAAGTTGCAAGGTGTTTAAAATGTTTAGATTACAAAACAATATAAACAAACTGAAAGAAACTGAAAGAATAACTAATGATCAGAAAATAAGAAGACAATTTGTAAGAAACTCACTTTTCTTTTCTTTTCTTGGCATAATTTCTTTACCAACCATGTTGTAGGAGCTTGGAATATTCTAGATCAATATGTGATAAATGCTACTTTGATAAGGAAAGCTTTATTAAAAATGTTTTATAATTGTTATCCTGATATGAAAAAAAAAAACCTAGCTACTTTAATGAAATACAAAGTCCTCTCCAGCACTTAAATGATAATACTCAAACCAAACCTAAAGAGAAGTTTTTGACACTTCTGAAAAGATTTTTAATGCAATTTTTAGTACACAACTAGAAATTTATAACAAAAAAAATGCAATGATCTGTGAATTTCAAAAGATTCTAAGTTTTGCATGAATTTTTTCTTGACTTAGGGGTTGTCTATAAATTACGTCATGCTTTAGAGAGAAGGGGGGGGGGGGAGGTGTTAGTGGTATTGTGATGACTTATACGAAACTTGTTACTAAAGAGTTACCATATTGTTAAGAGGGGGACAGGGGTCTCAAACTGTCAAAAATTGCATGACATAATTTGTAGACGACCCACTGTGGAAAATAAAGGTCTGTTTTGGATCAAAAATCAATAACTTTTTTGTTACTAAAGATTAAGTGTTGAAATTTGGCACAAATGTAAAATAGTAAATGATGCTTCTAACATTTTTTATAAAAAAAAATTTTAATATAAAATTTGTAAATAAAAATCAAAAAATTCAAAATTGTCATTTTTTATTTTATTTTAACTAAACATGTTCTTTTTAATTATGTGAAAAAACGTTGAAAGTATTCAAAACAGCAAAAAATACATAAAAATGCTTATTTAATTGGAAAATATATTCATATAAAATTTATTTATATATAATAAACATTTATACAAGCTTTCGGCTAAACTCTAGACAAAAAACTAACACATACTTTTTAACAAAAATTTTCCTTATATTAGGCTCAATTGCTTTATTAATTTGATTTTTTAATTGTTGCATGTAATTAATTAATTTGCATATATTTCATCTTTTACATAAATATTTTCAAGAGTTCATAAAATGATTATTATAGAAATATTCAGAATATTTTATTAATAACAATTTTTATACAGTGAGTTTTTATTGAATAAAATAAAGGTCGACTTTCAAAAGCTGCAAAGTATCTTCATTAAGTTCTTGGACATTTTTACTGGACGGTTTTCTAATGCTGGTGATGTAGGGATCGGAAGTGTACAGAAAAGTATGAAACACATCCTCATTTGTAGCTAATCTAGAACATTCCCTGGCATGATGAAGGCAAAATTTTTTATAATCTTTATGGGATTCTTCCGCATTTTCTGAAAGTTGACCAATAGGCAGTACTGTAAAATGTTTTATGATATTTTCTCCATGGAGTAAAATTTTGTGTACTGAAGATGGCATATAGTACCAGCTGTAACTGCTCACATAGATGTGGGGAGTTTCTGTAGCATATGTACCAAAACTTTCAGCATTTATCATAACACCTGAGAAGAGAGCTTGCAGAACTATGTAAAGTCACTTAATCAAATTTTAATTTACTCCAGTGATTTCAGAAGAGCAGTTTGCATTGTAAAAAAATTTCCTAGCAGTATTACCATCATTGGTATTACAACTTACTTGTTTTAGTTTGTCTATGATTAACCCTAGCTGCTCACAAAAACGTTTCGGTACCAAGTTCTTCTTTTTTTTCTTTTGTCATTTTTTTTCTTCGCTTTTAGCTGACCATGTTTGGAAAGGCAGGTGGTATAAAAAGCGGTTTTCTGTTTTCTAACTTTTACCACTTTTTTATCTATAATTTTGGAAACCACACATATCTGCACCTGATTTTTAATAAATCAATTTTATAGACACCAAAGCTAAAAATTAATTACAAAAATGAAGAATGGGTAATCGTGGGTGATTACTAAAAAAATCGGTGAACTTTAGGTTTTTTTATTTTCTAGTTCATTTTATAGTTCAATTAATTTTTAGTAAACAAAACCAATAATTAAAAATATGAATTTGTTTTAAAATCTCCATAACATGATGCTTTCAAAAATGTATAACACTTTATACTTATTTATAAAAAGTTTTATAGACATCTTTTAAAGTGATGAAGCATGTAAGTTTCAATTGAACATTTACAAAAATATGAAACATTAGGGCTTCAAAAATTATCTTTTTGTATAAAATTGGCTGAATTCATTATAGTAAAGAATATTAAACTATTTAAAAAAGTTTAAGTATAATTTCTGCACTGAAATTTAAGCTAAAAACATTTATGGTTTTGGTAGTTTTCCCACAGTTCCCACAGTGTGACCTCTTAGTGAAATTAACCTTTTTTGTCAAATAACCCATTAAAAAATAATAGGAGATAATAAATTTTTTTTTTTGATTGTTGACTTTTACTTTATCTTATATTTATAATATATTATAATAAATTATATGCAGATAATATATCATAATTAGGATAACATATTCTTAGGGATCATATATATTTTCCATATTCTTAGGAACCATATAATTTAACAAAAAGCTTAAATTTTTAAATAACGTAAGCTTTTTGTAAATTTTCTTAAAACGTGCTAATGCAGGCACTTTATTTAGGCAATAAAAAAAAGACCTGGACTTTTCTTTATAGTATTTTACCAACTTCCATTAGAATCTTTTTTACATGCATGTGGCCTCGCTATATATAGGAGATAATTACTTTTATACTTATTGCACACAAAAACAATAGGAGAAGTGGGGGCATAACTGCATATGGAGGCACAAACATTTTTTAAGATTTTCTTATGAAAAATATTATCTAATTTGGCAACAAACATACCTTGCGTTAGTAAAACAGTTACCCTCATTTTGTTTATGCCAATAAAAGTGCCTGTAGCGTTTCTGAGAAGTTGTGCATAATATTTCTTATTTTGATGAAAATATTATATTTACATCTATTTTTCCTGACCTTTTTTTGTGGAGTAAGCAATATTTAATTTTAGTATTAAAGATATGTGTTATCAGTGTTATTTCATCAAGTGAAAACTATTTTTGATATCTATCTTTGAAACTGGTTAAAATATAAAACTAAGAGTAAAATTATTTCATTATTTGTTTTGCAACATGCCCTAAGAAAGAAGAAGCTGCTCTAAATATTTAAAATTAATTTCAATTAGTTAAAATAATTCAAAAAACTGGTATTATGAATTTTTAATTCTTGAGCAATAGCATGCAATGTTTTAGTATGCAATGTTTTAGCATGCAATTCTTTCTCCTTTAGGGCAATACAAAGAGCTCCGCCTAAAGTTAAAAGATTTTCCAAAAAGCAACATACCATAAAAACAAAGATGTCCCACAGGTTTAAGGGGTAACCTTGAGGCTAACCATGAGATAAACACAAAGTGTGTCGCTTCCACAATACTCGAATACCAAATAAAAACAATTTGTAATTTTATTTGCAAGGAAATGAGAATTCAAATTTATACTACATGTGTGTACTGAATTAGATTTTGGTAATTTGTTTCTCAACATGTTGTTGCAATCATCAGGTGAAATACAAATCTAGTTTTTTCGTTAAAAAATGATATACAATTGAAACTAGTCACATAAAACTATACAGAAAAAAACCAATACAGAAAAACTATTGTTACAACCGCGTGTATCTAATCTTCAGGTTTGTGCTTGCCTAATAGGAATTTATTTTCGTGAGGAAATTAACTCTGTTTTTTTAATAAGTAGCTCTTCAGCATTTTTATAAAGTAAAATTATTAGTTTTTCCTATAAACAAAGTAAATATTTTTTTGTTGCATTGTTGTAAACAGGGGCTTTTTTAGGATAGGAAGTTAATTCTGGTGTTTCTTTCAGTTTTTCCCTAGTTTCCTATATGAGTATAAAAAATGAATTCCTTCTGAATAAATGTTGTAGAGCAACAAACGTGATTTAAAAATGTATAACAACTTCCCCAAACATACCCAGCAGAGCATGCATTGGTTTATCAGAAGGTGTGTGGAAAAAGAGATATGCAAACCACAAGCAATCATTTACAAATAAAAAACTTTCAAATGCAACCACTCTCTCAAAATATATATGATTAGATACACACAGTTGTAACAATGGTTTTTTCTGTATATTTTTTCCGTAACTAGTTTCAATTGTATATAATTTTTTAACGAAAAAACTATATTAGTATTTCACCTGATGATTGCAACAGCATGAAACTTAAAGTTGTGAAAATCAAATAGTTTTAATTTCTACTATATATATATATATTTTTTTTTTTTTTATATAAATTCCTAAATTTATGTAGGTTTATGCTTATGTCAAATGAAAATACTTTGTCAAAAATTGCAATGATTAGAGCCTGGGAACAAAAATACCCCAAAAATTTTGCAGCCCCAACCCCATGTATGAGTGTAATAAGTTTATTAGATATTTTAATTTACTACCTTTTAATAAATTGCAATATATCTACATGTTTAAATGTAGTATGAGATTGTAAATTAAAAAATTTTATAAATTCATAACTCTTACATTTGGGGTTGGGGCTGCAAACGTTTTGGTGTAATTTTGTTTCAAGGCTTCAATTGCAATTTTTTATAAAATATTCTTATTTGACATAAGCATGTCAACTTTGGAGTTTTTTACAATACCTGATCATATCTTTTAAGAACATTGAGCACTATATTTGTAGAATAATTTAAAATTATATATATATAATTTTAAATTATTTACAAATAGAGTATGTATACATATATATATATATATATATATATATATATATATATATATATATATATATATATATATATATATATAAATATATATATATATATATATATATATATATATATATATATATATATATATATATATATATATATATATATATATATATATATATATATATATACATATATATATGTATAAAAAAAAAGGGACAGCATGACTTTTTTGTTAAAAGTCATAAAAATCAATGTTGTATCACTTATTTCAAAAAAATTTTTCTTAATTATAAAATTAGAACAAATAATGAACTATACTATTTAATAAAAATAAAAATAATTGATTAAACTTTTGAAATTTAACTAAACTGCAGAATTGTTAAAAAACTAACATAAAATGAAAAAATTCTATACATTTTTTATAATAAAGTAAAGTTGATTGTACCATAAAATTTTTAAAAATTTTTGGTTTTCAATGTTAGATACTTAATATATTTACATTATTTTAATATTTAAAATGAAAAGAAATTGAAAAAAAGGAGGTGGGCCCTCAAATTAACAACAGGTGAAAAGGGATATCTTTAACATTATATTTTTTCATTTCCCATTAAAGTTTTCCTCATTATAAAGTGTTAAATATGATTTTATATTGCTTTTTTGCAAAGTAAAGTTGTTTCTAACTTTTCAAAATGACATTTTGACTGAATTTATATTATTTTATTTAAATTGATTTTTTTAGCAATTTTATATGATTAGAAAATATAATTAAATGGCAACAATGGCAAAGTTAGATGCTTTTAATTCTACTACAACAAAAATTCAACCATTAAATAGGTATAAGACATTCATACTTATAGAATTTTAGTATTTAGTTTTAACTATTTGTTTATCAGTTAAAACTCATATTTACCAATTTAGGAAAAAACACGTTTCAGACTTTAATAAAGGTAGAATAATTCGAATGCACGATACAGATTGGTCTTTACATAATATTTCCAAAGAAGTCGGATGTGGTAAATCTACAGTTCAAAGAGTTGTGTCCAGATTTATTTCTCAAAATTCAATTAGCAGAAAGTCAGGGTCAGGAAGAAAGCGAAAAATAACAGAAAGAGAAGATTGATTGATTGTGAGGGAAGTGGTAAAGAATCGTAGAATATCATTGAGTAAGATAAAGCAAAATTTAAACCTTGAACACTTATGTAACAATACAATTGTTGCAAGAATAAAGAAAGGTGAAGAGTTTACTTCAGGGTGGCAAACAAAAAAGCCTTTTATAAACAAGAAAAATCGTGTAAAAGATTAAAATGGTGCAGAGATCATTTAAGGTGGACTTCAGATCAATGGAAACATGTCATATAGACAGATGAGTCACCTTTTGTACTACAATATGGTGATCGAGAAAGAATCTGGAAAAAAAAAAGGTGAACCATACAATCCAGAGAGCACACGTGCCACAGTAAGACATGACAAAAAAATCCATATAATCCAGAGTGCAAACATCCCACAGTAAAACATGACAAAAAAATCATGGTTTGGGGTGCATTTGCTGCTCATGGAATGGGAAACCTGTACAGAGATGAAGGAATTATGGACCAACATAAGTATCATTATATTTTAATTCACCTATTAAAACTTAGTATAACACATCTAATTCCAGATGGAAACTATATATTTCAGCAAGACAATGACCCAAAGCAAAAAAAAATAAAAGATTTATACAAAAGGCTGGTATACCACCTTTGAGTGACCGGCACAATCACCTAATTTTAATCCAATTGAGAACCTGTGGTCTATATTAGATTCTAAACTAAAAAACAGAAAAACTTGTAATAAAGATGAATTATTTTTGACACTTTTGAAAGGTTGGAATTCACTGAAAGCTAGCTTGTTAACCAAACTAGTCAAAAGCATGCCCCAGAGATGCCAAGTGGTTATTGATGCAAAAGGTTATGCGACCAAGTATTAAAAATGAATATTATACTTAAAACTGATTGAATTTCTATTTAGTTGTATCAAGGGGAAATGTAATTGCATTAAGCATTCTATATTGAACAACATAGATACAGAAAATTAGAAAATATACTCAATTTTACCATTCTTTTTTAAAAAAGTTGAATTTTCTTATTTTAAATGGTTTTTACTAATTCCATAGTTTTGTTATAAGTCTAACTGTTTTATTGATTTCTTTAATTGAGGTTGGTTGTATGCAAGTCAAGGTTTTTTAAATTATTTGTAATATTTATAGTATTCTCATACATTTGAAACTCTTTTTTTTTCTTGAGGTCTTTGTTAGAGTATTTAGTTATAACACACTTTTTAGGATTAGTTAGATTTAGTTATAACACACTTTTAAGGAACAGCTACAAATATTAAAGACAGATTGCCAATCTGTCTTTAATATTTGTAACTGTTAAGCAATTATTCTCTTTAAAGGATTTACTTTCGATTCCAAAATTGACATCTTCATTGAATAATCTATTAAGCAAGTCATTCTAAGGAGTAGCAGTTGAATTTAAATCGCACTTTTGGAGGTATTTAATCAAAGTATCAAGATCTTGATTTCTTCACTCTTTAACACAAAGAGACATAACAAGGAACCCCTGCTCTGAAATTACATCATTGTTGTTATGCAGGGAATCAAACAAAAAAATTTAAAATTCAGCTGTTACCATATTTACGTAATGTTTCTGCAGCTATTTTGATTGGTTGAAGATTTTTTAAAACTGAAACATAAATATTGTTAAACAGCTCTAGGGAGTTCAACTTTTTTCACTGGGTCCATCACTTTTAAAAATCTTTCAACTATTGTCACAATGTTATTCCATCTGGTCAGGCAATCTAGCAGTAAATTGAGTTCAATTTCATGCTCTACTTTTACATAATCTTGCATATTTTGTGAACTGAAAATCCATCAACAGCTGCAAGTCTAGCCACTATCTCAACTAAGGACTGTTTCTTAGTAAAAAATGATGCGAGAGCCTTTCTCGCTTTTGCAGGGATTGTTACTTAAACCAGCAATTTGATCATCATTTAAGTTTCTTTTTTTGATACTAATGTTATGAACATGTTGCAGACGCCTTATTAATCCACTTAAAACAGCTTTTTTATTTTGCTAGATCAGCTTACTAGGTAAGTTCTTGAGTATATTTTGATTCAAAATAGTTAAACAAAGATTTTTATTAAAAATTTTTAACTTTGAAAAAAAAAGGTAAAAATAATGGTTCTGACATGATTTATCTTAAAATAAATTGCTTAATTATTAGATCCAGGAATTTTAAAAACTAAAAAAATATATATATTGAAATATACAACAGATTCTAGTGAGGTAATATGGGGGTTCGTATCATAAAGTATTGTAATGTATTGCAACTATTACCATTAAAAAGTCTAAGAGTTGGGAAAGATAGCATTTCATATAATAACTCAACAAAAAAATTAAAATAATGAGTGGAAATGAATCTGTATATAGCTTGTGTTTTGAAATACAAATTTTATTTTTTTTAAGTCATGGACTAGACACTATTGGCGGCTGCCAATAATGATCCAATAAGTTACCGATGAGCAAAACTAAAATAGCCTGCTCAAAATGCCTATATAGGCAAGTTATGGCCATCCCATAACTCTCCAACAAGTGATATAGAGGCTAGTTATTGCCTAGCCAATTCGGCAGCCGCCACTAATGGTTCACTATGTAACCAATGAGCAAAACTACAGTGGACATCTCAAAATATCTATCTATGTAGACACTTTGAGATGTCCACTGATATTCTGCTATAGAATGTTTGATGGGAAGGTTGTTTGAAACCATAGTTTGCTGTAAATATTTTTTCTTAAAGTCAAAATTAGCTTAAAAATACTTTATAAATCTATTACTTGGATTATAAAAAAGATGTCAGAAGATCATTGAAAGGTTTTTACTCTAAAATAATCAAAAATAGGATTATTTGTTTATTCAAGATAAATGCATTTGTTAACTATAAATACTTGTAATAAAGGCTTTATTTATTTAAAAAATATAGTTTTCTATTGTACATTTTTATTGTCTTTCTCCCTGTTTTGATTGATAGTCCTTTTCTTTACCCTGAAAATTCTATAACGCACCTTTTGAGATTATGTTTTACAGTTATTTTTTACATCACATTTATTTTTTGGATAAAAATGAGTAAAGAAGTTTTACCTTAAAATAATAACTTAAAAGTTATTGAAAAATATACCTTTCATATTCATTTATGAGCAAAACAAGTAAGTTTGGTAATGCAACCTGCGTAGTTTCAACTTAACAGTTGAAACCAAAGTTCCAAAAAATCTTTTTTTGGAACTTAGTTTCAAAATCAAAGTTTATATTTTTAGGACATTCGATTTAGTAAATATTACATCCAGCAAAGAAATTTTTTTTTTTTAAATGTGTATAAAAAAAATTCTAGTGAATGTTATTTTTTTGAAAATCCAAGTACGAGATTTGTTAACTAATATATTATATAAAGATGATATGAAAGATGTAAAAATTATGATGATGATGATGATGATGATGATGATAATTTGATATCATAAATAAAATTATTAATTCTAATAAATAGTAAATAATAAGCAATGTTCAAACCTGTTCCCAACAAATATCTGTCTTCATAAATAGCATTTGCTTGGACAGTTGGCCAGATAAATTCTGAAATAAATTCTTCGCGCAAGTCTTCAATATAAATCTAATAAAAACATTCATATAAAACATGTTAATAATTATATAATAAACAAAATCTTTTAAATATTGTTAATAAAAAGATTGCTATTAGATGGTTATTAGAGTAGATCAAAAAAATAAAATTTGGATTCTTTAAATGTAATAGCAATAAAAAGTTGCCTTTTGTTTTAAAGTTATCAAATTCTAAAAAATTAAGTTCCATATTAAAAATATTAAGCAATTCGCTTAAAATTTCTAATTGCTATAGCAATTAGAAAATTTGACTATAAACACTGGTTTTAATTTGACTATAAACACTGGTTTTAATCTTATATATGAATACGGTAATGAATAGTGCGCATAGTTACGCCTAATGTTAGTGTTGTTAATGACGGTTCTGTATTCTGTAAAATACACCATTTCTTAGTTTTTAAGTAGTTTCTAGACTTTTTTATGCGCGGTTACATTTGCCATGCGGTCTTTCGCAAGCAAGCAAATTAGAGCTGATATATTATTATTTTCGAAAAGAATTGATGTTGTTCATTGTTTAAAATAGAAAATTCAAATAATCGTTTGTTTGTTGTTGGTTGTTTTATTTTTCTAATTTTTATAGCCTGTTTTCATTTTTTAGAAGAAGTTTATAACTAAAATTTCTGTTTAAGTAAACTGTTTCAGTTTTGTCGTTAGTCTTTTTAGAACATTTTAAGCAAGTATTGTTTTATTTTCTGGAGCAATTAAGAGGAGCTGATGGCTTTTTTAGTAAGTTCAATTCATTTTCTTATTTATAGATTAAGATTATTTTTTGTAGAAAGAATAATGAGTATAAAATTATATATTTTATATTCTTAGGAAAAATAATAAGGAATAGAAAAATAAAAAAAAATTCTTCTGGAAATTGTCAAAAGAATGTTGTGTTATGCTTCATTTTAAGGTATCTGAATATGTATTTATTTGAAATTTATAATTTTGTTCTTTAATGGTTTCATCTTTTTCATTACAATGTTGTAAATTGTAGTCTGCATTCTTTGTTACATTAAAAATAATTTATGCTAATAAATGTCGTTTTATAGCTGTTAAAGGTTTGCTTACATGTTTATCTTATGCTCAAAGTTAAAAAGTTTTTGATAAATATGTGTATGAGATGATATATGTAGTTTGATAAATACAAGTATGTAGTGATATATATAGTTGTTTTATAAATGTGTTTATATAAATGTGTTTTTATAATAGTATGAAATGTATTTTATCCAGGGATGCAAAGTCCCAAAAAGACTCCAGCTTTTTGTATCTACTTTTTCCAAGTCTGTAGTGTCCAGAAGCTCTATACAGGTTTATTGACTTATTATCTGCTATAATATTTTCATGAAATTTGATGACTTGAAACTTATTGTTTATAAGCCAGGAGTCATTGCCGCCATAGTACCTAAGAATTCTGGGCTAACAAAATGATTGTTCCTCTAACCTAATAGTCTTAATTTTTTACCTATTAGTAGTCCATAAACTTATTTATATTTTTAGTGCTCCTGTATACCAAAAACTAGGATAAAGTAATCTTTTTGTGACTTTCAAATCCGGAGTCCTTTTTGGTACTCTGCATCCCTGATTTTATCTAATGTGTACATGATTGTTAAATGAGGTGTTTTTATATGTTATATAACATTTAAAAAAATTGTGTTTTATAGTTAGTATAACTATAACACACAATATATTTGAGATATAGATCTAGAGCAAGATTCGTCAACCTTACCAGTCAAGTGGTGTTACTGCTTTAGGTCTAAGTGTAGCCTAGCCAATATAACTATTCTGAAAATACATAACATCTTTAATTATTTTTTGTGTAATGTTGTTACCTTTGACTTATCTTTATGTTAGTGTCTGTTGTTAAAAATGATTAATAGGCAGTTTCATTACTAGAACTCGCTGCTTTTGTTTCTTAATATAAATACATTAATATAATTTCTTCAAGCAGAAACATAAATTAGTGACTTTTATCTGAAATAGCACAGTGAATATTATTATTATTATTAGTGCGCATAGTTATATCTATTGTTCGATATTAGTTACAATTCTGTTTTCTGTAAAATACACTATTTCTTAGTTGGATAACCGTTGGATAAACTGGATAACCGACCTTTGTCTTCTGAGGTACAGATATTAAAATTTAAAGTTTTTTTTAGTTTTGGTTTAGTTTATAGTTAATTTTAGTTTAGTTTTAATTAGTTTTAGCTTCAGTTATCTTTTATCTTACTTTAGACAACTTCATGGAAGAAATGAGGGGAATAGGTAAAAAAAAATTATAGTTAAATATTTATTTATATGTAAATATAATTCTATCAATTATTATGAGGTATATTTTTTGTCTTTAGTGTCTGGTAGAAGCATAACTGGTAGGGCTGTGTTTTAAATTTTATATATTTTTTACGGAGAAATATGTGCAATAGGTGAAAGAATTATTTAATATAAATATGACATTTTTAAACTGTTTGCATTTTACTCATATTTTTATTAAAATTAAATTTCTCACAAGTTTAACTTTTTTTAATTTACTTTTTTTTAATTTATTTTTAGCATCATCTTCATCCTGTGAAAATGGTGAGGTTATGCTTTATATTTTGATTAAAAAAATTGTAAATATTTTTAAATTTTTTTATATCCTTCTATTTGTAATTTTAGAGTCGTTAACATTTGAGGAATACAAAAGATATCGCTCCCAACACCCAGGGCTTCTCTCAGAGAGGTCCTTCAATAAGTGGCAAAGTAATGGCGGTATGTATGAGCCATCCTTCAAATGGAGGGCTCATCCATACCGGGGTGTTGAGAGACACCGAAGAAAAAACAGCAACCAAAAGGTTGTAAATATCTTCTATCAGTGAAGATATTTATAACTTTTTTGTTGCCGTTTTTTCTTTGATGACTTTTTTTTATTTTTTTTAATTTTGTAATTTTTTTTTTAATTTGTAATTTTTTATTTTTTATAATATACTATTGTTTGTATTTGGTTTGTTTTTGTCTTTTTTAATTGAAATTTTATTTGTTTTTCACCAATTAAACTCAAATATAGTTGAATTGATTAAAATTTTTCTAATAAAATTATTATTTATGAAACAAGCATTTTTTTCTGCTTTTTTTGAGTCTAAGGTTGATATGGTTTAGAAAAAAAAAATTCAAAAATATTAGGACCTGTCAAGAATTTAAATTCCAAAGAGGACCCTCAAGATCTCATCAAAATCAAAAAATATTTTTTTACTTTTATCTTATAATTAATAGACATTGATTCGTGTCTCAGTAATATTGGTTTTTAAACTCTTTTTTTTTTTTGCTATGAAAATCGCTCCACCCTAATACACATGTTTGATTGTAAATCGACTTTTTTTTGTTTAAAACGTATTTGTACTCAATTGCTTAGATATTTATAATAAATTTATTTAGATGTGTGCATTTATCGTTTTAAAGACAGTTTCCTTTTTTAAAGAAACATGTATCAAGGGGATACCAAAAAATTAATAACTCATAAATAAATTACTTCACTTCATATTAATCTTATTAATTAAAGTTCATGTTATAAAAAATATAACAAGAATTTAGATTTAATCTTTCGTCAATTTAAGGCATGATGAAGTGTTATTATTTTGTGTCAGTAACTAAAAACGTATTGTGTTGAACTTAGTAATGTCTAGGAAAATGGTTCGGCCATACACTGATATGACCTATGTCAGTTGTAAATTACTCAAATAACGTTAAATAATTGGTAAATTAATTTATTTTAATTTTACAGATAGTTTAATTTTTTAATTTGAAGAAGTTTTTCTTACAGGGTATTAGTTAAGGTATCGCAACTTTAAATTGTGGAAAACAGCCACTATAAATTAACAGACCGACCGAAACCCGTATTACGGGTTGCTTTCTGCTAGTTTGACTATAAACACTGGTTATAATTTGACTATAAACACTGGTTTTAATTTGACTATAAACACTGGTTTTAATTTGACTATAAACACTGGTTTTAATTTTTTGTTCTAACATATAAGTAAAAGTAGAGTATCTAGTTATTAATCTGTTCTAGATGCAGATATAGTAGTAGTGGTAGTAGTAGTAGTAATAGTAGTAGTAGTAGTAGTAGTAGTAGTAGTAGTAGTAGTAGTAGTAGTAGTAGTAGTAGTAGTAGTAGTAGTAGTAGTAGTAGTAGTAGTAGTAGTAGTAGTAGTAGTAGTAGTAGTAGTAGTATGCAGATATATAGTAACAATTTTTTTTTTTAAATATTTTTCATTTTAAAATTCTCATTTTATAATACTTTGAAAAATTGTTTGTTCATAAATTTTGTTTTTATTTTTGGTATTTACGTTAAAAAAATTATTTTTTAGGCTGAAGTTTTTTTGGAGAAGTTTTTTTCTGCAAAGTTAGATCAGAATAATTTTTTTATTTATTTTACAATTTAGTTACAAAAAAATGTAGAATAATTTTATTTACTTAATAAGTTAAATATATAAGTTGTACTTTTTCATATTGATATAAAGGAATAAACCTTTGGAAAACAAAGCAGCTTCACAGGTGTCAAATGAAAGGTAGATATCCTGTATATAACTTTTATTTTTCTAACCAATCCTATTAACTTAAAAATTATTATTTTATAAACTTTATTTAATTAAGCATGAAAATTGAAATAATGAGAGTTCTTGAAAATGATGATTTCCATGATGCATCAACGGTATTTTTTATTTTGATATATGTATTATTATCTAATACATAGTTATATAATTTGATATACATTTTTTTATCATGTTTTTGTTAACTTACTTTACATAAAAATTGCAAAAGTTCATTCGTTAATTTCTTAAATAATTTATATTTTTTAAATGATAAAAACCAGCCAACAACAAATTGAACATGTCAGCTACGCTTTCACACAAAAATAATTATGACACAATAATTATCACACAAAAATGATTATGCAGATAAATTCATTGTATAAATGTCATTTTACAATGACACTTTTTTTATTATCTTTTATTATCATTTTTATATCAATTTTCATATATCTACATCAATAACAATTTGCTAAAAGTTGATAAAAAGACAATTATATTAGACTACTTTAAAATTTTCTGCCGTGGATCACAGAAAAAGTTTCAACTATTTTTCTTGTTGTTTTCTGAAAAGGTCATTTCAAAACTCAAAGCTTCTGCTTCAAAAAATTCTGGTTCAAAAGAGGTTAAAACTCGTCGAAAAGTTAAATGTCCTAAATGTATTGAGTGAGTATTTTAATAAATAATTTTTTATTACAACTAAGATAATATCAAATATTTTTTTAATAATTATTTAACTCCACCTATTAAATTGTATGAAGTTATAGCTTATTTAGGTTCTTAACAAAGTTATGAAAGTGTTTTTCAATTTTTTTATTTAAATTTTAAGAAAGTTTAATAATTTAATATAGTAATAAGTATATAAGTTTTGTCTAAGTATTAAGTATTTATAATAAGACATAAACTAAAAATTGTTTTTTAGTTTCTACTTTCATATTACATCTACTTTCATCAGCTATAAAGTATTTTTTATTGTTAGGAGAGTAGCACATCTAGACAGACATTTAATGTCTAAAAAACATGTCTGGGATACGCTAAAAGCAAAAAAGGCTAGAGTAGATTTTGATCTTATCCTTCCGAGAAAGGTGCTCTCACCTTCTAAAAGACGATCAAAGATCTGTCACTACAAAAAACAAATATGTGGTTTTTCTCACTGCCTAAAATAAGTTAAAAGATTGAATAACCATCTAAGATAATTTCATGGTTTAAAAAAAAGAGAGGAAATTTAAAGAGCAACTATGCTTGCAAGACCTGTTCTTGAAACTAGTGATAAAGAGTCAAACAATGATTCAACAATGAAATGAAACAATGAAGAGTTATTAGAAAATAATTTCACTAAAGCTATTCATAGTGAAAGCAATTTTTTGGCTTCAGACAGTGAGGGCGATGATTGGCTTGGTGTAAAATATCTTCAAAAAAGATTAGAAAATAATTCTAAAAAAATTTAAGTGTTGAACATGATCTTAGAAGTAAAAGAGATACTCAGTCAGCTACTGAAGAAGATTCTGAAGATTCATCTGTTGACTTTGATGATGGTGAGCAGATTTTTTACATGGCTTCATCTGAAGAAGAACAATTTTTAGATAGTTTTGTAATTTGGCTGCAGAGTCCAGATGGTGGGATCAAACCTGAGCGTACAGCTAAAAAACATAAAAATGTAATTATGTTGTGCGACACGCTGCAAACGATGAAATTAATTATAAGCATCTTGCTTGCACTTCTTTTTTAAACTCCTGGATGTTGAAAATGCAACACGACCGGAAACAACCTGGAACAATTAAAACTTATTCAGGTTCAATACAAGTATTTTTAGATTTTTGTATTTTGAGAGAAAGAAATGATATCATTACTAATGATGAGTATGTGAAGCTAAAAGTTTTGATTAAAAAATGGACTCGTACCTTATGGAAGGGCATCCAAGAGAGGCAGTATGAGAAAGATTTGGAAGACTTTCACAGCTTTCCATCTGAAGATGAAATCATTAAATTTGATGCTTCAGATTATGTAAAAAGTGCGAAAAAAGTCTTAAAAAGCTGCAATAACAGTAACTTTGTTTTAAATAAGTCTAATTATTGTTTAGCCAGATCATATTTATTGACCTATATACTATTTAATAATGCATCAAGACCTGGTGCAACTGCTAATATGACTATTGATGAATTTAGAAGAGCTCTTTATAATACTATCGGCTATACAATCAGTGTTAAAAAACACAAAACAAGCTACAAAGGACCTGCAAACATAGCAATGACTGTAGAACTGTACAATGAAGTTGCTGTTTACATAGAGTTTCTGAGGAATAAGCTTGTAGGCATATCTCAGCCAACTGATACTGAACCTGTTTTCCTAAGTTTCAGTGGTGTAGCTATGGAGTCATCAATGATATCCTTTCAATTTACTCTATTTTGGAACCGTGCTTTGGGCAAAACAAATTCAGATTCTTCTGCAATGAATCCAACCCTGTTGAGGAAATACACTACAACTAAAGTACATAGTCAATTTCCTCATTTAAAGGAAAAAACAGCACAGCACTTGTGTCACAGCTTGAAAGTTGCTGAAACAAATTATGCATTGTATGACACACAAAATTCTGCATCAAGCACATGTACTGCATTAACTTCTGTACAAAGATCAACTAATTGAGTTTTAAAAGACATCACAGATAAAATAGACACTACTATGGATTTGTTTAATGATGAGATAAGCAAAGGCTTGATTACAATAGCAGATGTTCGAAAAAAGATTACAGGTGCAGATTGTGATTTGAAGAAAGTGTTAGATAAAGTAAGGCATACAATCCTTAAAAGAAATATAACTGCAGGATCCATAACAACTGTTGAAAAAGTTCATTTCTCAATTGAGCCTACAATTTTGAAAGAGTTGAAAAAGATGATGAAATTGTTGAAGAAAAAAATAAGAAAGGAAAACCTGAACCTTTTAAAAAATTATATAGTTTTAGAGATAGAAAAGAAAAAAAAAGACATAAATGATGAGTTATTGGTAAGTGTAAAGCATGTTGAAACTGTCGATTTTTCTGATCTTGATTATGTTGCACCATCTCCAGAAGTCTCATTTAAAAGAATAAGAAAAAAATTTACAGAAGATGATAATCGACTACAAGTGTCTATCATCAGTTATATTTTCAAATGAGCCTATTGTTAAAAGTAAGTTTATATCAACTTTAAAAAGTCAACCAGAATTAGTTAATGTTGTAAATCAGTTTGGGGTTCAATCATTGATTGTAAAGATGAGAACTGAAAGACAAAAGAATTTTAAGGCAATGTAATATACTCTTGATATTAAAATTTAGTAACATATTTTTTATTTGTCTTTATGTTATGTATGTCAAATAATAAAGTTTACTTTTAAAATTTAAATATAATACTAAAGCAGTTTTTATTTATTATACACTATGGTGTTGAGTTTTTCTGTTCATAAAGTAAATGATTTTTTTATAAATAAAGTAGATGATGTTTTTTTTTATCGGTTTATGCATTTCAATGAAACATTGGTTAATCTATACCTTTGTAATCTTCATTTACATATAAATTTAATTTTAAAAAGTTTTAAAAATAATGATTTCAAATAATAACTATTATTATTACATTAAATATAGTTATTATAATTAATAAACGTATTACTTATTTATTTAGTTATAATTTAGTTATATTTATTGAAAATAGCAGAATAGCAAATTAAAATTTAACAAGAAAAGCAGTGACATGTTTGATCTTTAGTAGGTTTGACTTGTTATATTATATATAATAGCTATATTGCGAATTATTTTATTTTAATATTGCCAATTTTTTGCTGTTTAATTTTGTTAATTTAATATTTGATTTTCTTATTCAAACAGGTAGCGTTGTTGCAATGGAAATTATTCAGTGTTGATGTGATGAGAATTTAAAAGATGAATAAAAAACTTCTTGTTTGAAATTAAGTTTTTTGTAGCCTAATTTTTTCTGAATCGTTATTGTTTTATATATATATATATATATATATATATATATATATTATATTCATTTATTTAGTTATCGAGGAACAGTTACAAGTTATTTATAAGTAGTCGAGGTAAGTCTGTCGATGAATTGCCTAAACATTCTTGATATGGTGTACTAAATCAATTAGAGAGATTTTTTTACTAAATCGTTTAGACTAAATCGTTTTTTACTAAATCTTTTAAACTTTTTTAACTTTTTTTTAACTTTTAAACTTTTTAACTTTTTTTAACTTTTTTTAAAAATTTTTTCACTAAATCGTTTTACTAAATCGATTAGAGAGACTTTTGTACTAAATCGATTAGAGAGATTCTTTGTCAGATCAGGTTATCCTGCTACTGGTAACATGTAACCCAGTACAATCTGCTTCATGTCCTGCTGCCTTGTAGGATACGCCTTTTTAGGCAAAGGCTGGGAGATGCCAACTCCGATTTAAAACACCCCCTGCCTTGGGGCTCTTGGTTGAGTAAAGGCTAGAGATGGTGTCTCGATAAAAATACTCATCTTGGGCAGATGTTAAATGCACCCGGCTATTGTCTTGTAGAAGGCCTCCTAGGCAAAGACTTAAGGGGTTAACAGATTCTATCTGTTGACCAGCCTCGCACCCCTTCATCATCTATTAGGCTGGCGCAGATGTATTTTTAATAAATTGTTTCCAGTTTAGGATGTTAAATGCTGGATCTTCTTGACTCAATGCATGGGTTTGCTTGTGTCACTGTTTCTATGACTAGGCAACTCATTCTATTATCTCCTAATGAGGGTACAGCTCTAAAACTCAGTTTTATGGTTCTGAGGCCGGCTGGTAGTCAGGTTTCCCGAACTCTGTGGTAGCTCTCAGAGAGGCTGATTCCATCAACAGCTGAAAAATATCAAAGTATTAACAGTGCCATGTTGCGCATGTATGGTGTCCCTGTTTGTACTTTTGGTGTGCATTGCGGAGGCCACATTTGGAGCCCTTTGTTACATCTTCGGGTTTATTAGTAGTAATGAGGCAATTGCTTGGGCTATTAAACGGTGTTCTGAGTACTATCTATGCTTTGAGTCAAGTTCTTCAATCTAATTTAAAAATGAATAAAGTACCAAAAAGCTATAAAACACAAAAAACCATCATCATCACCAAGTTCTCTTAACCTATCATTCACTAATATTCGTGGCCTTCGAAGTAACTTTTCTTCTGTTGAGTCTTATCTCTTGCAAAGTTCACCAGACCTACTTGCTCTTTGTGAGACTAATTTGAGTTCGGCTGTCTCATCTTTTGATTTTAGTGTTGATGGTTATCTTCCTCTGATTCGTAAAGACTCCAATAGTCACATGCTTGGCCTGGGCATTTACGTTCGTAAGAATTCACTTGTTTGTCGTGAAACTAGGTTTGAATCCACAGTCTATTCTTTCATGTGCTTTCGTTTAGCACTGCTTCATCCTATTGCCTTTCTCTTTATTCTATATCGCTTTCCTTCATCTCAAGACTGCACTCTTTTTGACGTTATTTCTGATCATATTGACCAAGCCCTCTCTCTTTATCCATCAGCTAATATAGTTGTTGTCGGTGACTTTAATGCTCACCACACTGAATGTCTTGGCTCTAGTGTCAGTGACTCTGCAGGCATTAAAGCCCACAACTTTTGCCTTTCTACATTGTTAACTCAAATAATCAACTTTCCAACTCGCTTTCCTGACAACCCTAATCATTTACCTTCTCTACTCGACTTATGTCTTGTTTCTGATCCTAGTCAATGCTCAGTTTCTCCGCATTCACCCTCAGGTTCTTCTGATCACAGTTTGATCTCTCTAAAACTAATATCTCATTCTTCTTTATCACCTGAATCCCCCTATTACCGAACCTCTTTCAACTACAGTAAAGCTGACTGGGATTCTTTCCGTGACTTTCTTCGTGATGGCCCTTGGGTAGAAATCTTTCAATTTCCTGTCGACAAATGTGCTTCTTACATAACTTCGTGGATTCAGGCTGGCATGGAATCTTTTATTCCCTCTCGACGATTCCAGGTCAAGCCTCACTCTCCTCCATGGTTTTCCTCACACTGTGCTGCTGCGATTGCCAATCGAAACCGTTACTTCCATATTTATCAGCAAAACAATTCTCCAGAAAACAGACGTCTGTTTATTACTGCTAGAAACAACTGTAAAAAGGTTTTGTCTAACGCCAAAACCCGCTATTCTCAGGTCATGAAATCTCGTATCTCATCTCAAAAATTAGGCTCTCGTGACTTCTGGAGAATCTTTAATAATATCAATAATAAGGGCAAATCTATAATTCCACCTCTCTTGTATGGCTCAGACTTTGTCACCTCACCTAAAGACAAAGCCGAATTGTTTGCTAAAAACTTTTCATCAATATCATCTCTTGATTCCACTAATTGCATTCTACCTAATATTGCCAACAAACAGGTTGATCCATTGCTTGACATTCATATCACTCCAGCATCTGTATCTAAAGTGATTTCCGGCTAAGACTCTTCTACAGCTTGTGGCCCGGACAACATACCTGTTATTGTCTTGCAGAGGTGTTCTCCGGAGCTGTCATCTATACTCTCAAAACTATTCAACAAGTGCTTATCAGAGTCTTGTTTTCCAGCCTGCTGGAAAGCGGCATCTGTTATCCCTATCTTCAAAAATTCTGGGGAGCGATCTGATTCGTCTAACTACCGTCCCATAAGTCTTCTTTCTATCATAAGCAAGGTTTTTGAATCTTTAATTAACAAACACTTAATCTCTCATCTTGAATCTAATAACTTACTTTCTGACCATCAATATGGATTTCGATCTTCTCGTTCTACAGCTGATTTGCTAACAGTAATAACTGATGACTTTTATCGTTCATTAGATAAAGGTGGAGAGGTTAAGGCCATCGCTCTTGACATTTCAAAAGGTTTTGATAAAGTTTGGCATGCTGGTCTTCTCTATAAGCTTTCTTCTTATGGTGTATCCGGCAACATCTTTAAGATCATTGAATCCTTTCTTTCCAATCGTAGCATAAAAGTTGTCCTCGATGGACAGCACTCTTCTTTTTATTCTGTAAGTTCAGGGGTTCCTCAAGGTTCTATCCTTGGCCTTATACTCTTTTTAATTTACATCAACAATCTTCCAGATATTCTCACATCTAAGGTGGCATTGTTTGCTGAGGATACTTCCATTTATTCTTGTCGTGATAAGAAACCAACACTCTCTGATTGCTTGGAGGGGGCATTTGAGCTTGAAAAGGATCTCACTTCTGCTACAGCATGGGGCTCACAGTGGCTGGTGAACTTTAATTCAGATAAAACTAAATTTTTTTTCAGCCAATCATTATCGCAATAATTTAGATCTTCCTATATTTATGAACGGTGATGTACTCGATGAGTCACCTACTCTTCATCTTCTAGGATTAACTCTTACTTCCAATCTTTCTTGGAAACCATATATCAAATCAGTTGCAAAATTAGCATCTGCTAAGGTTGCATCTCTTTATCGAGCTTTTCACTTCCTTACTTTGGATTCTATTCTCTATCTCTATAAATCTCAAATCCGGCCTTGTATGGAATACTATTGCCATATCTGGGGCGGTTCTTCTAATGATGCCCTTTCTCTTTTAGACAAGGTGCAAAAACGCATTGTAAACATAGTTGGACCTGCTCTTGCAGCCAACCTCCAACCATTATCACATCATCGTAATTTTGCTTCTCTTTCTCTTTTCTACAAATACTATAATGGGCACTGCTCTAAAGAGCTAGCATCTCTTGTGCCATCTACTAAAATTCATTCTCGTGTTACCCGTCATTCAATTAAGTGTCATCCTTTTTCTGTGACTGTTCCTAAGTGCTCCAAAAACGCTTATTCGTCTAGTTTTTTTCCTCGAACATCAGTTCTTTGGAATTCGCTTCCTTCATCTTGCTTTCCTGATTTATATAATTTGCAATCTTTTAAGTCGTCTGTCAATCGTTATCTTGCTCTACAATCTTTATCTTTTCTCTTACAGTAACTTCCAACTTTAATTAGTGGCTGCTTGCAGCCTTGTTGGAAGCGAAGATGTTTAAAAAAAAAAAAAAAAAATAGAGGAGAATGAAAAAAAAAAAAAGGAAAGCACGTGCTTTGTAAAAACCATCTCTACAATTCAAGGCGATTTATTATCATTGGCATGTAAATGAAAGCAATAAAAAAATATTTAAAATTTGTTTATTTAATTATTTTATTTAATAATTTCTTTTTAATAGGTATTTTATTAGAATACTTTATTACTATATTATTAAATGTTGAAAGCTATAACTCTTGTCATTAATGTTATCACAACTTCACTTATGAAATATTCCAACCAAAATATCCAACCAAAAACTACCGTTGCCTTATTGAGCATAACGGTTTCGATCCCGGGATCCCGTCCTTTTTTATAATCCCAGGATTTGTAAGTAATTGTAGGTTTTCAGTTATACAGTAAAAATGTTATTGAAAAGGTTTCAAGGACCTTTGAACATCCTTACGCTTATACGCACCCTCAGAACTTTTATTCCTATGAATGTTATTATGATCAGTTTAAAACTGAATCGTTTAAAAAACTATATTTGAAATTTGAATTTAAAATTGAATTTAAAATCAAAGAAAAACAGATTTTTCAAAAAAAAATTAGACAAATGAATTTTTTTAATCTGCTAATTAAAAATAAATAAGACATATAAAAATAGTTGATTTTAAACGAAGTAACTGGTACAGAAAATAAGAAATCTTTTAGCATACCTCAAAAAATATTTTGTGATAATAAACACATTACAAATGAATCAGATATTTACCATGAACTTAACAAACATTTTGTAAATCTTGGTGTCAGTCTAGCTTCAAAAATAATGATGCCAAATAAAAAATTTTTTAATAAAAAAGAATTTACTGGAGAAAAACCCCAAATATGTATATTAAATAAAAGAATATCCTATAACGAATTTAAAAAAGGTCTGACTGAACATAAAACATAAAACACTATTACATAGGAATTAACATTATGTTTCAATTTCACTATGTTGGTGTTAGGCCACCAATCATTAGAATAATCATTTTCTCACTATTTAGAAGCTTATTGCTTAAAAAATAAACTCTCACCAAAAAAGTTATAAATATATTTTTACAAATAACGCATTTTTCACTCTAATATCCTCCTCCTTAGGTACCATCCTGAGTCTGATGTTACAAGAAATGCCCTCGGGTTGCACTATGCGCACAAATATTACTAAGTGATCTCTCGTGTTACTATTTTCTTAAACTATTTATATAATATTTATATAAAAGAGACGCAAAGTTGACTTTTTACATGCAAAAAAACTCATTTAAATCATAAAATTTGTTAATAAATTGCAAAAACGTAAATTAAAACTGAAATCAAGTAAAAGGCTTCAATTTGATATTGGTACTACTGTGTCATAAAACAAATATAAAATAAAAAGGACATATAAAAAAGAGATTTCTGAATTAATAAAAATAGAATCGGGTCATTTCCACATCACACCATAAAAATAATAAGGTAATAATAAACTCATTTATAGTTGAAAACAATTTTGAGACGCTTATTATATACGTGATATGCCTTCTTTGGCCATAATTTCCGATATCAGAAGGTGAAATGAACATCTTATTTAAATGTAATTCTGCGGTGCATTCACTAGACTTCTTGTAGCACCTAAAAATATATACACATACGTTCTATTGTTCAACTCTCCAAGGCCGAGGGGAGTTTTCCTATCAAGAGACCGAGAGACAGAAAGGATGCTTTAAAATCCAAAAGACTTAGCTCAATTGAGTACTATTTAAGGAAAGAAGAAAAATTGTACAGAGTCTGTAACACAATGTTCTTAAACACTCTGTGTATTGGAAAATCAACCGTGTGGGGTTGGAAACAATCAAGATCAATTGTCAACCAAGCAGTATTATTAGTAGAATCGCCGAAGGCTAGAGAGAATCTATTTCATATAGAAGTAGCTTCAATCAAAGATTTTTTTGAAAGTTTGCCAAAAATGGAATCGCACTACTGTCTACTAACATCTAAGAAATATATTCAATATATAAACTCCAACCATTATCACATCGTCGTAATGTTTCTTCTCTCTCTCTTTTCTACAAATACTATAATGGGCACTGCTCTAAAGAGCTAGCATCTCTTGTGCCATCAACTAAAATTCATTCTCGTGTTACTCGTCATTCAATTAAGTCTCATCCTTTTTCTGTGACTATTCCTAAGTGCTCCAAAAACGCTTATTCGTCTAATTTTTTTCCTCGAACATCAGCTTTTTGGAATTTGCTTCCTTCATCTTGCTTTCCTGATTCATTTAATTTGCAATCTTTTAAGTCGTCCGTCAATCGTTATCTTGCTCTACAATCTTCATCTTTTCTCTTCCAGTAACTTCCAACTTTAATTAGTGGCTGCTTGCAGCCTTGTTGGAAGCGAAGATGTTTAAAAAAAAAAAATTTAAAAGTGAGCCCGCATGTTACCTTTTTTTAACTCAAAATAATGATGAATTTCAAATAAAATTATAAAATATTTTAATTCAAAATATGTTCATTATAAAAAAATATGTTTGCCTAATATTCATCGATAACCATTTAAACCTAGAAACATGAAAAAATAACGTTTTTTAATAGCAAATTTTTTTAAAAAGTGCGCCCTTATGCTACTTAAATCAAGAAATTTATATCGATAAATATATTGTCATAAATTTAATTAAAATTAAAAATTTTACTTAAATTAATATGAACAATAGTAGGAATTAAAAACTTCATAAAAACATTTATTTACTAGTGCATGAAAATGACGAAACAATGAGAGCATCAACTTATGCTTTAATACTTTCTCGATTGAAAAGTTTTCATCAAAATCAAACCACATTTCAGTAACTTCACTCAAGACTATGCGCCAAAATAAAAATTAAAAGTAGCAAAAAATATATAGGAAACTAAATTTAAAAATGTGGTGGAAATATGGTATTTATAGGGGGATTTTACTTGGTTTTCAAGAACAATCGTTGTTTTTTAGCGAAGTTTTACCATAGCGAGGGGAATTATGTTTAGCCCTCATGTTACGCTAGTAATAAAAATAGTTGAAGAACCAGTTAATTTTACATGTGCAACAAATAATTCTTAAAAAAAAAAGCAATTTAAAACAAAAATAGAAATTATTTTGCAACTTTTTAAAAAACATTGGCTCAAAATACTGAATTTACGCTTCTCTTGTCTCTACTTTAAAAGTCATAACACTAGGGTTCTTCCGCAATGGTTATAGTAGTAGTAGTAGTAGTAGTAGTAGTAGTAGTAGTAGTAGTAGTAGTAGTAGTAGTAGTAGTAGTAGTAGTAGTAGTAGTAGTAGTAGTAGTAGTGGTGGTAGTAGTAGTAGAAGTAGTAGTAGGTAAAACTGTAGCTGTATTAACAGCAAATGAGTTAAAAACTCACTTTGACAGCTTTTGATAATATACAACAATTCAATTTAAAAAATTTAAACAAAAATAGTTTTTAAGTTAACTTTTGATGCTAAATATACATCTAATTCGTTTTTGAAATTATTTAAGTTTGTTGAATTGTTGAATACTGATGGCAATGCGTTCAATAAAATTGCGTTCCATATAAATTTGGTTTGTTCTCTATTGTATTTCTTATTGCAACCTCTGTGTGATTTTGAGAAAGTTTGTTTGTTTAAAAGTTCTTTTTCGATTTTATTGAAAATTTTAATTACTTGAATAAGATCTCCTATTTGTCTTCTTTCTGACAATGTTGCTAAATTTAGTGTCTGTAAATGGTATTGGTACTGCAGACTTCTTATGTTATTTGCCATCCTTGTCAATCTGTGCTGCACTTTTTCTAATATTTTAATCTCACCTTTGTAGTTTGTTGACCAAACTGGTGCTGCAAATTCAATCATTGGTCAAACAAAAGTTGTGTATAATTGCTTGACAAGATGATGATCTTAATGGACAAAGGTGTTTTTTATCATCCCCATTATTGCATTTGCTTTTGATGGCCATGTTACTATGTGTTTCTTTCATATCGTGTAAAAAAAAAAAAAATTTTTACCTTTACCTAAAAAAAAAAAAAAAAAAAAAGAAATATCTCAAGGAGACTGTAAAAATATTGGTGCCAACTTTTGAGAAGATTTACTTGTATTTGTTATCTCAGGATACTTAAATTTTTATTAGTATAAACAATTTCGTGTAGTCATTGTCAATCAATAACTTGATTTTTTTGAAAAGGTGACTTATGCCACTTTCAAAATAAACAGCTCATATAATGAAATGTAAATAATTTATTTTGAATTTTTTATAACTTTTTAGACAAGTTTGGATCTTGTAAAAATAAGTAGTTTTACATAAAGTCCCTTTAATGAGATGAACTTATGTAAATAAAACATTTTAAAAAAAAATGGTTTTAAGTGTTTCAACTTATTTGGGTTTAGATAGACAGTTTTGTTTACGTATACTTATTTTTAATGACACATTTCTTTATGATTTAAAAAAAAAAAAGGCGCCTTTAAAGCTTATTTTTTAAATAAGATAGCTACTACCGTGGTGTGACTTAACAAAATCCTATGCTGTAAGAAAGTCCTAATGTAACAAATGATAAATTTTGTATACTATAAAATAAATGTTTTGAGAAAATACTTTTGTCATTTTAACTAAATGCTTTTGAAGAAACTTTCTATAAAAAATCGACTGGATTGGTGGAGAATTTGGCCAATCAGAGTATTTATTTTACTGAGATGTAAATAGTCAATATAAGCTGATGCCATATTGAACATTGCGCCAAAGGTTGTATGGTGAAGAGTTAGTTCTTTTATGGTAAAAATCTTGTTGCTAAAAAACTATTTTGATCAATAATGGCACATGAACGTGGTAAGTTTGGAATTTGCATGGTAAAACAATTGATTTACACGTAAAAACTAATATTTTTACGAAAAATTTGATGCGACTTTCTTTTTTCCTCTTTTTTACCGTATACAAAAGAAAGTCCTAGCCTTACAAAAATAATTTAATTTTTTGTTTTAGGCCCAAAAAGATCTTACAAGCCAAACTCACAACAGGATATGGATGAAGCATTGGATATAATAAAAAAGAAGACTATGACAATATATGCAGCATCTAAATTTTATAAAATACCTAAGACAACCCTTGTTCAACGAACTTGTGTTCGTTGAACACTCAAGTCAAGAGTCAACACTCAAGGTCAAGCAAAGAGTTAAATAGGGCGTCCAACAGTTTTTGATAAAACCGTAGAGGTTAAAATTAAAAATTAGCTAATTGATATGGCCATTGTTGGTATGCCAGTCACAAAGAAACTTCTTCTCAAAGGTGCATTTATTTTAGCACATAAAATGAATCTTGACCAAAAAGTAAATGGTACTCATTGGGCACGCAATTTTTTCAAGAGACATTCAACACTTTCGATTCGAAAGGCTCAGACACTTCCAAAACATAGAACACTTGTTTCCAAACAAGATATTAAAACGTGGTTCCAAAAAATAACAGAGTATATGGATAAAAATGATTTAGTGTCTGTGTTTGAGGATCCCAATTGAATTTGGAACCTTGATGAGTCATCTTTTGATCTGTGTCCATCTATTAAAAATGCAATTGGTCAAAAAAACAAACGATTGTATAACATCACTGCAAATAGTGATAAAGAAAGTTTCTCAGTTATGATAACAGTAAATGCAAGTAATTTATTTGCACCGCCTTTGGTTTTGTATCAATATGAAAGGTGAATTCTACCAGAAATAGCAGCCGACTTTCCTAAAGATTGGGTTATGGGTAAATCAGCCAAAGGTTACCAGATGTCCCAAACATTTTACAATTATATATCTGGACCTCTCATTAATTTTTTAAGGAAAAATAATGTCCTAGTGTCAATCATTCTTTTTTTAGATGGCCACAAATCACATTTGACCTTAGATTTGGGACAATTTTGCAGAGAAAATGGTATTGTCATCATTTGTTTGCCACCTAATTGCACCCATTTTGCACAACCATTGGACTGAGTTTACTTTCATGTTGCAAAAGATATTTAAACCGACATAGTTACAGAATGGAGGATGCAAAACCTTGGAGTGCTCTACCAAAAAGGACATTTGCGCCCCTGCTCCAGACTGCAATTGCTAAAACACAGCAAAATCCAACTTTAATACCAAATGGATTTAAATGCTGCGGATTGTGTCCTTTTTTACTAGAAAATTTGGATTTTACAAAAGTCCCGTTAAGTGTACAAGAAAATGAAATTCAAAGAGATCTCATAGAATCCGCTGAAACTCTGGTTATAGCCGAACTGTTAAGTCCAATCGATAAAGCCAAAAATGATTTAGAAACTGATATGACACATGGCCAATTAAAATCTTTTAAAGCCCATCGTAATCTTATGTATTGGACAGGTGCAATAGAACAAGAAACCTTATTTTATTACTGGCAGAAGAAAATGGACAAAATAGAGGAGGTTGATCCCACAACTCGAGAAAAGAACATAGTTTTAGAAACGCCATTCGAGGACATTCTAGTAAGTAATGAGAATTTAACACAACCAGAATCAACAATTGAATATAATGATACAGCTTTAGCACCAGTTTAAGGACCTTTGCAAGCAAATGACAATGTTTTCGAGTCAATATTTGTTAGTCCAGAAGAGTAAAAAAGTACCAAAACAAACAACAAAAGTTTCATCAGTCATTACATCTGACAAATATATTGCTAGTTTAGAGGAGAAAAAGAGAGCTAAAGAAGAAGTAGAAAGACAGAGAATTGATAAAAAGCAAGAAAGAAAGAGGAAAAAAGCTGAAAAAGAGTCTCAGAAACAGGAAAGAAAGCAAATTCGGCTAGAAAATTTGAAAGAGAAACAAGAAAAAGCAGCTAAAAAGTCTAAAGCTAAATAAAATTATACATAGAATAATGGAAAGGAATTTTTAATTTTATATTATGTGTAGAATTAATAAATCTCTGTCAGAAAAATGTCTTTAGTGTATTAGTTATTTTAATATTCAAGAAATACATAATACTAAACATTAGGACTTTCTTTTTTACTTATTAGGACTTTCTTTAATTCCAATCAAAATTATAGTACTTTCTTTTTGTCATCAACTCGAACTACATTACAGCATAAGTTAAGACTTTTTTGAATGTATTCGCGCCTAAAATAGGTTAAAACTGAAAATTTATTTATTGTTCTACAATATTATCAAAAAGCAAGAATTTGAATTCATTATTTATTAGTATTAATTCGCTCTTATAAATTGAGATATCGAAAACTAGGACTTTCTTACGTCACACCACGGTAGTTAACTCTAAATTTTTTTATTTTTGAGTTAACTCTTTTTTTCTTATAAACTAACTACTCCAGCTTGAAGCAACTTAATACCGAAAACCGCTGGTATTTAATTTGCACTAATCAAAAATTGCTGGTATCTAATGTACACCAATCAAAGTTTTAAGTTAGTGATTAGTGCAGTTATTAAATCACAAACTTATTGATATGATTGTTTGTAGTAGGGCTAACAATAATTGCATGATGCATCAGTGCCCTTTGTGTCCAATATAACTCATTTTTAAGATAATATCTTCTTAAAATATTACCTTGAAAATGAGTTGTATTTTCAATAGATAAAGATAATATTTCTTGTATAGATTACAAACAATAGAAGAAAACAGACTTATCTGAGCTTGTAAGTGTGACTGAAACCACAAATAGGTTCAAAAATACTCTGACAGATAAGTTACAAAACTTAGTGTTCATTGCAAAAATCAAGCTGCTTCTTTACTTAAAATAAAAAATAATTAACATAGTACTGAGGTGATTGTCCTCTGTGATTTCTATAAAAAAATATGAGTTTATTGTACGAAATACAAAGTTTTCACAGTAACAAACTTTAAGCAACATAGCATCCAAAAGTAGATTATTAAAAAATAAATAATGTGATTCAATATGTTTTATTTCTGATGATGCAGGTATGGCATATAATGTGATGAAATTAGCAATAGAATATAATAAAAGCAATATTTCTAAGGAAATAGAACAAATGTTCAATACTTTTCAGATGGATGTACTGGCCAATCTAAATGCTATTAACACTTTGTAAATATATGCCACCAGCATTACAAAATGTACATGGTCCTTCTTTGCAACAAATGATAGTAAATCTTTCTGTGATGGTATTGGTAGGATTGTGAAAAGAACCTTTCATTGGATCTACAGAACTATTTGCAATTCTTCTTCTAGTTCTATCACTTGTTTCACAAAAATTATTTGTCGATTGTACTTTTTTATTACTATTTACATTTGAACTTTGAATAAATTTTTCCATTTAGAGCATTGAGCCACTAAACTAATCTTTTTCTCGAAGCTCAAATCTGATCTTGGTTCTGCCATGTTTCTTCCATTTAGCTCCAATTTCATTCCAAAAATTATAAGTTGCTGAATATGGACTCCCAGGTGCCAATATTTTAAAGTAGATTTCCCTGATATTTCCATGATCCACAACCTATTTTCCCTGATTTAATTTAAAGTTACCCAAACTCAACTTCAGAAAAATTAGAACTAGATTCTTTTAGAAAAATGCTCTTTAATTGCAAAAATACAAACATAAAAAAATACAACCCACATTTAAAGTATTTACAAAAGTTCAGAAAACTAGAAAAGTTCATAACAAGTTAAAAAACTACTTACAGAATAAAATTTTATGATAAGTGTACAACATAGAATCTACTTAAGTTATGCAAGTTTGATGAAAAGTCATTTTTCCTAATTTCTCACTGATTTTACCGCAGTTTAACCCACTATCTCTGATTATTCCCTGATTTTTTTTGCAGATATCTTTTTCCTGATTTCCCTGATCAATCAGACACCATGTCTCCTCTGCGTTTTCATTCAAACTAAATTTGGTTCTTATATGGTTGATTACAGCCTTAGCATTTTCAGAACTAGTATAATTTGTCAAAGTAAGCAACATTTTCTTGTTTTGTTGGATCATACTATTCAACCATTGCTAACTAATACTTTCTAGTTATAATTTTAAACTAAAATGGAAATTTCATGTAAGCCAAATTTATGAAACACCTAATTTACTACCTAATTTTCTAGCTAATTACTAATACCTACCTATTTACTAATAAATATGCCGTAGTGGTGTCATGGTTAAGCGCTCGCTTTATAAACGAGAGATTCTGAGTTTGATCCCCACCATGTCCCTGGTAGTACCGCACTCAACTTGTTTCTCCGCGCAGCGGCCTTGTTCACCAAGGTTCATGTTTCGGAGTTATAGAGTTGAGAGAGGGTTATAACCACAATTAAGTAGCCTCCTCATCTGTAGTGGCCTTCTTGGCCTTGGGGAGGCGAATTAACAAAAACAAAACAAAACAAAATTTATATCAAGATAAAATAACTAATTTCCTACCTAATTACTAAAATCTACCTAATTACTAATAAATTTATATGAAGATACCTAATTTCCTACCTAATTATCTAACTATCAACCTAATAATAATAAATTAAAAAATAAAATAACTAATTTCCTACCTAATTATTTAGCTATCTACCTAATTACTAATAAATTTAAATAAAAATAACTAATTTCCTACCTAATAATCTATCTACCTAATTACTAATAATTTTAAATAAAAATAATATCTATTTTCCTACCAAATTATCTAACTATCTACCTAATTACTAATAAATTTAAATAAAAATAACTAATTTCCTATCTAATTATCTATCTACCTAGCTAATGATTATTTATTTAATGCATTAAAGATTTTATCAAATTGCTTTTTTAGTATGAGACATTTTCAAACCTGCATACCTTTTTTCAAGGTAGCTCAGGGCAGCCAAATTTCTTAAAATTATTTAATGACATATTGAACTTTGATTTTTTGCAAATTGGAGATGTTTTGAAAATTTTTTTTCCAACTCTATCAAAGTAGACTTTTAATAATTTTGTGACAATATTTTTTATTAAATAGTTGATTTTCAAAGTTTTAAAGGACTTCTTAAAATTATTTTTGTCATTAAAAAGGAGATTTGATTTCAAACAATATATAATTACCCACTCTAATTCTTCTAATTCTTTGATTATATCCCCTTAGCAGAACATATCAAAAAAATACCTTCAGCGAGGCAAAACCATTTTTTAAATCTACATATGTAACTTTAAATACTGATATCTTTGGAACTATAAATCAAACAAGACTGATATTTTGGAATTTGGATGAAGTGTAATCTTTTAATCTTACTTGTTTTATCTAAATTGAAGTCAATGTTTCATTGATTTTTGGCCACCATGTGTTCCACTGTGACCTAGCTCATTGCCCTTAAAAAAAACATTTCATCAGTGACTTCTTTATTACTAACAAGCATAGAGTAATTTAGAGAAATTATATCATTTATTCTTTTTCCACTAATTATATTCTTTACCTGTGTAGTATAAAGCAACATTTGTGTCATTGAACCATAAAAAACTATTTTTCTAAACTTATTATTTATTTATCTTTTTGAATGACACAATCATTCAGTGTTTTTTGGGTATCAGTTGACTATCTTGCAAAACTTGTTTTCCATTTTATTTACAATTTATTTAAAAAATTAAATATAAAAAAACAACCTTGTTAAAATCTTTTTTAAAATTTGAGATTTTAAAAAAGATTTTAACAGTCAAAAAGTCAAAAATAATTTTTATTGAATATAACCTAAAACACATTACTTATTCACGATATGAAACTCATTATTTATATATAGAGAAATTTTTACTTCACTTTGTTTCATTTTAAAGCTGCAATACATGTCCAATATAAAAAGTGATTTTATTTTTAAATTAATTACTTTGCTATTGAAATATCAACAACTTGTATTACTTTTTTTTATCAACATGGCAACAACTTAAATTATTTTTTGCTATCAATTTAGCTATAACTTGTATTACCTTTTTGTTATCAACATAGCAACAACTTGTATTATTTTTATATTATCAACATAGTAACAACGTGTATTACCTTTTTGGCTCCAAGTTTAACAGCTTTCATTCTAGCTAATTCAAAGTCTTCATTCTGTCCTATATTAGCCTAAAACAAGAAATATTTTAATAAATATTTTTAGTAAACTAATTATTATATTTGATATTTCATATTGTTAGAAAACTAATTTTAATTTTGAGGTTTTTCAAGTTCGATAAAATATAGACAGGGTCAGGTTTGTGATTGGGACCGCATAAACATTTATATATCCTAAAGCATGGTTTTTTAATTCAAAATTCATGTTATATTTTGTATATATATGCATATATAAACATCATTATGATCAACATAATCATCATAATCATCATCATCATCATCATCATCATCATCATCATCATCATCATCATCTTCTTCTTCTTTTTCTCTTTCGGCAAATAATACACCATACAAATACTAAAGTTTATATAAATATGAAAGGATATTGTATGCCAGCATCTAAATAAATAGCAAACATGTACGTTTATATCCATAATATGTATGCATAAAGCGCATCTCAGAAGCTTTTATTCCTTCTGGACTAAAAGATTGGAAGCTTTTATTTCTACTCTTGAAGTCAAACCTCATTCAACTCCATATTTTTCACCATCTTGAGGAGTTACTCATCTTTTTAAAAAGAACATCTCTCTTAAGAACAAATGTCCTTTTATTATTCCAAGAAGCCAATGTAAAAAAGTCCTGTCTGATGTTAAGCTCTGATATTCTCAGTTTACTAAATCTTGTATCTTATATAAGATGTTAGGTTCTAGAGACTTATGGTTAGTATTCAACAATGTCATTAACTAAAGTCTAACATTTAATTATATTAATCATATAATATTTAATATTTAATTTTTAAAAAGAGCTAAATAAGTAGTTCCAATTTTTTCAAAAACTCAAGAAAACACTTTGACCTCTCAAACTATCTTTACTCTGTCTTTACTCTGTTATTAGTTTCTTTATATATTACTCTGTTATTAGTTTCTTTAATAGTCTTTACTCTGTTATTAGCTTCTTTATATAAAGGTTTTGAGATTATTAAATTATTTCTTACTAACTGCAGTAATAAAGTTATTCTTGAAGGCCTACACTCTTCTTTATTTTAAGCAATTTTAAGGGTACCACAAGGTATCTTGTGGTACCCTAAAATCTTTGCTCCTGTATTGTTTCTTATCTACAATATCAATCTTCATGAAAATTTAACATCTAAATTGGTTCTATTTGTTGATGACTCAACTTTATACTCTTGTCTTGACAAAAAATCTTCACTTTTTGATTGCTTAGAACAAGTAGCTGATTTTTAATCTGATCTCTCTTCTATAACAGCCTAAGGCTTGCTGTGGCTTATGGACTTAAATTCTGGACTTAAAATCTGCAAATTTAGCTAGAAAACAAAACTCATTAATTTACTGCAAAAAAATATTGCAATAATGTTGGTATTCTTATATTGATGAATAACAATCCTCTTACTCTCAGACTGTCTAAAAGCACACTTTAAATGTAATGTGGTTGTGGTGTAGTGGTAGAGCGCTCACGTTATAAGCAAGAGGTACTGAGTTCAATCCCCACCACATCCCTGGTAGTACCACACACAACTTGTTTCTCTGCGCAGCGGATTGGTTGTCAAGGCTCATTTTTCAAAATTATATAGTTGAGAAAGAGAGAGTTATAACCACAATTAAGTAGCCTCCTCATCTGTAGTGGCAAATTTAGCCTTAGGGAGGTGAATTAGCATTAAAAAAATAATAATAAATTAGACCTGCTTTATCTGCCAAACTTGAGCCACTCTCCCATTGTTGTAAGGTTGCATTTCTTTCTTTTTTCTACAAATACAATCATGGTCAATGCTCAAACAAGCTATCATCTCTATTACAATGAACCAAAACTCATTCTTGCTTGTTTCTTATACAACAAGTTGCATCCTTTTACTGTATCTGTCCCTTCATGCAATAAAAACTTTTATTAATTCAGTTTTTTTCCTTGCATATCAAAAAAATTAACCATCTTTATGTTTTTCTTTTATATACAACCTACAACTTTTCAAGTCTTCAGTTGACCATTTTCTAGTATTTTTACTTATTCTCTATTTTAAAGTAACTCATAACTTAACAATGGTTGCTTGCAATCTTGTTGGAGTTAAATTAGAGTTTGAAAATATATAAATATATGCCAGTATTTAATATATAGTAAATGTAAGCATAAAATTATAATATATAAAGTATTATAAACTTTTTTCTAGCCCCGGCTATTAACCCCTGCTAAATCTTATGGTTTAGTCAGGGCTGGATTCGAAAAAAGTCTCATTTTTAGCCGGGGCTGGAGCCAGGGCCAGGGCCAGGGCCCCAGTCACTCACAACTCAAAAGTAAAATCTTGAGTATTGTATATCATTATGACGATTGTACAACTTGTTGAGAATTTTTATTCAACAATTTTATAGTTTATGGTTTATAAAATGTTTTTAAAATTTTTTAAATGGTTTTTTAAATATTTTTAAAATGGTTTATAAAATATGTGTAAAATTTTTTTTTAACAGTTTTATGGTTTATAAAATGTTTTTACAGCATCAACCTCTGGAGTCATGTAGTAGAACTAATTTTAATAACTCAGAATGAACTCAGTTTTTGAACTTAATACTTAGTAGACTCAGGGTAATTTATAATTATTCATAGTTTAACATCTTAACAATGTATTTGTGTTATTTATTTTTAAAGTTTTAAATAAAAAAACTATATATAATAAAAATACTTTTTATTACAGTGAGTAATAAAAAATCTGGAGCAAAAACAATAAAAATTTTGTTGAATAAAAATCATGAGAGTGAAATTTTAACACCAACTTAATATACTCAAATTTGAAAATAAAATATGTGACAATAATTTCAAAAAATTTAAATAAAAAGTCATCATACCAAAAATGCAATTACTTCATAGCCTTGTTCAATTAACCATACTAAAATACATGATGTATCTAGACCACCACTATATGCTAAAACCACAGTATTGTTTTCTTCCATTACAATTTTAATTTTTACTATATTGGAGAAAACCTAATATAATAACCTAAATATTGGAGAAAAATAAGCAACAAAATAATTTATGGTTAAAAAAAGAAAGTTAATGTATAGGATAAGTCAGCCTTTTGGCAAATTAAAGTTAATTTCAGTCAACATTCAGAATTTCGGTCAACAGAAAGTTATTTAGTTTGATGGGAAACATATTTTTCCATGGGACATATTTAATAGATGAAGTACTACATTTTATATATATATATATATATATATATATATATATATATATATATATATATATATATATATATATATATATATATATATATATATATATATATATATATATATATATATAAATGTTTATATATAATATATGTTTTTTTATGTTTATATATAATTTTAATATTTATATATAATATATAATATTTTTATGTTTATATATAATATATAATAATGTTTATAATATGTTAATAACAATGTTAATAATAATATGTTGAAAATAATATTTTATAATAATTTTTATAATATATAATAATGTTTATATATAATAATGTTAATAATGTTCATATATAATATATATTTTTACGTTTATATAATATATAATATTTTTATACATAATACTTTTATGTTTATATATAATTTTAATGTTTATATATAATATATGTAGTTTAATATATGGGTCAAATCATTATATTTCAACCAATGGCTTGTGGGGTACCATCTCTGATTTTTACATATCATTATCTAAATGATGTAAATAGGTTAAATGTGCAATTTCAGAGTTCCGAGTGCAACGGTTTAGAAATTATAGCCTTACACTCTCAGGTAGCCCCCCTCGGTTCCTCGAATGGTAAAAATAGACAACTTTAAGGCCTTATAACTTTTTTCTAACTTTCAGCAAGTGGCTCATTTTTTCTAGAACTATTTCCTAGATATTTCTGTCTTAAAATTTGTGATTTTCATTAGCTTGTATAATGTTAGAAAAAAACTACAGCCTCCTAAACTTTGGAAAAAATCTGAAAAATGCTAAATAAAGGCAAAATGAAGTTAACCGTAGTATTTTTCTATTCATCAACAAGTCCTTACATGTTAGTTTTCTAATTAGCTACAATGGTCTACAACAAATTGGCAAAATATAAGCAGCTGTAAAAAACACATATATGTGTTTTTTACAATATATGTGTTTTTGTTCAATATGATATTGTTGATTTTTACCCCTCCATTTCTAAACAACTTCTCCATGATTCTTTGACTCACGCCAAAAATTTTAATCAAATTTCAGATAATACAACTGATATTATTTACCATTCTAGAAAATCCTAACTTTTTACAAGAAATAATGTGGGTTAAAAAATCAGGAAATTCCGATTTTGACGTGACAATGGGAAGCGTTGCAGAGTGAGTCAAAATCCATAAAAAACGGCAAAAAAAACCCCATAAAAAAATTATTGCTGGAAATTAATTAATTTAATTATAATGTTACTAAATACCACTAAAAGTCAATAATTAACTTTTTTGTGAACAATTTTCAAGATTTCACCAATTTATACGCCTTTTTCCGAGACTTATTTATTTTATTTATCGGAAAACTCGTTCAAAAAAATCTAGCTTATGTGTCACTCTTTTAAGATTGACATGGGTAAAAACAGTTCAAAATTTAATTTGAAGTCATATGTTTAAAATGTTTGGCAACTACTAACAACATTTTTGACAATAAATTTTGTTTTTAGTTTTTCATTACTGAGATCTCAAAAATGTGTCATAAATTTATTTTTTTAAATAAGTTTAATTATGAGTTTAGTTTAAAAACTAAACGACTCCACAAGATTCCATGGTAGTTTTAATATTTTCCCATTAATAGGTATATATGAAAGCAGAAAAAATAAAAATTATTTGCCCAAACTTGCCCCAATTAAAATAAGACCTTTCAAATACTTCGGTTTTTTTGTGTGTGTTTTTTTTTGTTTTTAATTAAAACTTGCCGTATAAAGTAGCGAATATTAGTTCATTGCTTTCATTCATTACACAAATTATACATTTAGTTCCTATTAGTAAAAAAACTCATGCTCGTGCAAATGGTGCTAATTATCAAACCTTAAAAACCAATATATGCAACGTTTGATGGCATAGTGCATGTTTTAAAATTAAAACTTGTGTATAAAATAACTTAAAATAGTTCATTGCTTACATTCAACATGAAAAGAATACATTTAGTTCAAGAGTTAGGAATTAATCATGATAACTTACTCGAGGCTCTTCTACGTGAGTTTTGTAGACTGGAGGGTCTATACTATGAAAGTATTGAAAAACCTGAAATAATAAATCTAAAGAAAACTCTGATAATATTTAAGTGTAAATTCCGATCAAAGTTGCGGAAGTATGCAAGAACCTTCTCTAGACTTTTAGAACACGAGCGAACTTGGTTGAACAAAGATATTTCTGTTAACAAAAAAAATGTTGCATCAGGTTCAGGTAGAAAGTGCAAGAACTGGGAAGATTTAGGTGATAGAAGCAGAAGATCTAAAGTATTAATAAATAAATTAAATTCAACCAAGTTAAAAAAATAGTTTACAAGCTTAAATATTAAATATTATCTTGTTTAAGGTTGCCAAATTGGCTGAACATCCTGCTGAAGCATTGGCATTAGCTTCAATAAAAAAATTTACTAGAGATCCTAGCAAAAAAGACTTCGTTGATCTTGTGAAAAGTGCTATAAACTCTGAAAAAGATAAAATCAAAAAGATAAATTTTCCGATAAAAATGAAAACCGAAGATGCCTTGAGCTTAAAAATTCAGTGTGACCTCTCTGATGAACAGTATCAAATTATTAGAAATTCATCGATAATACATAATGCAGATATTTATCCTTCACTTCATGAAATTAAGAATGAGAGACACAAATGTTATCTTGAGGGTTTAATTGTGACAGAAACATCTGCCTCAACTTCTCTACAGGGTATGTTTATTCATACTCTGACAAGGATATTAACTTTTACGGAATGCCAAGATTCTATGAGAATGTTTGCTGAAATTGGGGAGAGGTTTAAAGGTCTACTTCATTTTAAAGGTGGTTTTGATGGTGCCTCCAGTCAAAGTGTCTATAAACAAAAATAAACTGATACAAATATTGGTGAAGCCCAAGTTAATGAACTAAGTCTTTTCCAGACAGCTGTTGCTCCACTTAAATTAACCATCATAAACAAAAATGTATGGTTAAATAAAAAGCCCTCTAGTACATATTACTGTAGACCCCTTCATCTCCAATATCAAAAAGAAACGGAAGAATTGATAAGAAATGAGTATGAACTTTAAAAAGCAGAAATAAATAGACTAGTCAAGTTTGAAGTAAAGTTAGAAGTAGAGGAAGGCAAACCGGATACGACTATCACATTTAAGTTCAAACTAGATTTAACCATGTTTGATGGTAAAGTGGTTAATGCCCTCACTAATACTCTGTCCTCGCAATCATGTAATGTTTGCGGAGCTAAGCCCAGTGAACTTAATAACCCAGCATTGATCAGATCTAAACCAATCAATGAAAAAGCTTTATCTTTGGGTCTTTCTACTCTGCATTGCTGGCTCAGATGTTTTGAATATATTTTACATTTAGGATATAAATTAGACATTAAAAAATACTTTGCCAAATCCCCTGCTGAAAAAGCATTAGTAAAAAGTAAAAAAACGAACATTCAACTGAGGTTTAGAGAAGAGCTAAGTCTTATAGTTGATATGCCCAAACAGAGTTTTGGAAACACTAACGATGGAAACACTGCCAGAAGAGCATTTGAAAATGCTGAAACTTTCGCTGATATAATGGGAGTGGCAGTAGATGTAATTATTAGATTGAGGACAATCCTAATAGCAGTATGCTCCTGTTATGAGTTGAACTCTGAAAGTTTTGGCCAATATTGCTATGAAACTACAGCTCTTATACTTAAAAACTATTGCTGGTATGTGATTCCCCCAACTGTTCATAAACTCTTGGAACATGGTGTGCAGATATCTGAGGCATTAGAACTGCCAATTGGTTACTTCTCTGAAGAGTCACAAGAGGCTCTAAATAAAGAAATTCGCAAAGCTAGATTAAACCATACAGCCAAGATATCTAGAAAGAATGTTATCAAAAACCAGTACCAATACTTGTTGATTAGTAGTGATCCTGTAATATCAAACACTTGTTTTAAAAAATACAAGGTTGAAAATGGAAAAACACTTACCCCTGAAGTTTTATCTTTGTTAATGCTGTAATGATGAAATAAAGCCTTTTTATTTGTATTAGGTTTTCTTTTTTTGTTTTCTTGAAAGAAAAATTAGATAAGATAAATATTTATTTTGTTTTTAATATATTTTAATATTATATAATATTAAAATATTTTTCGAACCAGTTTTTCTTTTTAATTAATGAATGTTTTGGTTTGAGGAATTTAATTTTTTTAAATTAAGTCAGTCATTTGTGCGCGTAAAAGTCTCTAACGCGTATACGCGTAAGTAGTACAAGCCTTAGGCACAAGAAATGTTTAGATTAAAAAATATGTGGTATTCTTTTATATGGTATTTTGGATCAAAGAATTCGATTTTTTTATTTAGGTTATATTTTACGCGCGTAAAAGACAGGTACACGCGTATTCGCGCGCCTTACGCGTCATAGGTACGCGTAAAAATTATTTCTAATGGAAAATTTAAATTTTTTGACCCAAAATACGATAATATTGATGTATCACATAATTATATATGATAGTTATATAATTTTTGCCGTTTTTTCACCTTTCTGACTCACTGTGCGTTGATGGAGCCGAGTTGTGTGATCTGGTAGGCCTTTTTATTTTATATACCATCAGCAAAGAATACGGATTAAGCACTAACGGTTTATATAGAGATGACGGGCTTTGCTGTTTCAATGGTATTAGTGAACCGCAATCGGAAATATTAAAGAAAAACCTTATCATTCTTTTTTAAAAGAATTCAAACTAGATATAACAAACTGTTAACTTTCCTGACGTTTCGCTTAACTTGTCTGACAATTCTTATCAGCCATATAGGAAAGCAGGTGACATCCCATTATAAATCAATGTTAATGGTTCGAACCATCCTCCAAACATTCTTAAAGCTATTCCCTCAATGATATCTAATCGTATAAGAAGTATATCTTCAAGTAATGAAGTTTTTAATCGAGTCGCTAATTTTTACAACAGTGCCCTCAAGTCTAGTGGATTTAAAGAAAACATTACTGCCGTTGCCAATGATTCTATAAAAGTTGCAAAATCACGTGCACGAAATATTATTTGGTTTAACCCTCCGTTTTCAATTAATGTCAAGACAAACGTAGCCAAACTTTTCCTAAATTTAATCGATAAAAACTTCCCAAAATCTCATAAATTCCAAAAGCTGTTTAATCGAAACAACCTGAAGGTTAGCTATAGCTGTCTTCCAAAAATTCGCAACAACATCACTTCACATAACAATAAAATTTTATCAAATTCTTCAAACCTTAATGCTCCAACGTGCAATTGCCGACAGATTAATTAATGTCCATTTAATGGAGAATGTTTAACTAAAAATGTCATCTATTTATGTAATATTAAGACAAATCTGCAAGATGAAGGTAGGTATTATATTGGGCTTACAAAAAAAACTTTCAAAGATCGCCTTTACAATAATTCCTTTCGTTATGAAAGTGGGTCAAACTCTACAGAACTTTCTAAATTTGTGTGGAGTGTAAAAGAGAAAGGTTTAAGTCTTGTCCTTTCGTGGAAAATTTTAGACCAGGCTGAACCGTTTAAACCTGGTGGTAAAAGTCATGCAATTCATGCTTGATGGAAAAATATCATATAATTTCGTCATCATTGCCTTTACTAAATAAGCGTCTAAGTGTCGCCATGCGTCTATGTGTCGCCATGAAAACAAATATACGATGAATAACTTTAATATCCTCAAAAAAGACACTCCACTGTATTTTTAATATATTTTTTTTTGTCGTTGTTGTTTTGAGATTTGTAACGTCTGACGATCGGTATTTGCGTGAAACTCTGAGTAATGTTTTAAATAAATCGAGTGTTATAATTATTTAGTTTTTTACTATATATATATATATATATATATATATATATATATATATATATATATATATATATATATATATATATATATATATATATATATATATATATATGAATTAGTAAAAACACTTATCTAATTTTTTTTTCTTAAGTGTTTTTACTAATTTATTATTGCTCTGTTCTTTTAGGACATTGTGCACTCTGTTTGTAGAATACACTAACATAATTTATATACATATATATATTTTAGATTTATTAATTTCTTAATATTAATTTTACAACAAGCTGTATTTAAATGGATTTATATTTTTCAACTAAAGTCGGTCACTTATAATCAATGAATTTTTGCAATTGCAATTTTGCAATCCATTTGTAAGATATATATAGATCTCTAAGGTATAAATAGAAATCTAAGGTATAGAGATATATATATCTAAGGTATATCATCATTTTGCAATTGATATCTTAGTATTTTAAGGCTGATTATCAAAGCAGGACCATTTGGAAGAAAATATAAATTTTATGAAAAAACTTTTTACTTCTATTTTCAAATCAATAGACAACAACTTGTGTCTCAAGATAATATATTTTCAAAACCTTTTTTTCTACAAAAATCAATAGACAACAACTTGTGCCTCAAGATAATATATTTTCAAAACATTTTTTTCTACAAAAATCACCCTAGTATTTTTATTTACTACCTATGACTTATTTTGTTTATTTTATTCTCAAACCATGTATTTACATTTAAACTATTTTTGGATGATAATGATATTGATGATGACAATGTCGATATTGATATTGATGATGATGATGATGATGCTGATGGCAATGAAAATAATTTAACATTTTCAAGCAAAAAAATTTAAATGTTCAATACATGAAAATGGAGTTAAAGAAAAAATAATTGATTACTGGAAAATCATAATCCTTAAAAAATTATAAATAGAATATCAAAGCCATTGAATAGATTTTTAAAATTTTTTACATGTTTAGTCTTAAACTAAATTTACAATAATAACCGTTTCAAATAATTGCAATAAATTAACAAAACAAAATTAAATAAATTTAAATATTATAATTAGACGGCTTAACTGTTGCTGTTTTCATAGATATACTATAAAAAATTAAAAAATTTGATAAAAGATGAAACATAATATGAGTAAAATCTCGTAGACTTCGTAAATAATAAAGTAAAGCCATATTAGCCAGAATGCACAAAATATTCTTCATTGTTCTTTTTTGAACTTCATATATTAGAAGATAGCACTGAAAAAAAATCCGTAATTTTATATAACATTAACAGCTTTAAAAATTGCTATCTATCTATCTATCTATCTATCTATCTATATATATATATATATATATATATATATATATATATACACATATATATATATATACACACACACACATATATATATATACATATAGGCATATAGGGTGCGGAAAAAGTTCTCGTTCAAAAGTATAATTTAAAAAAATTATCTATTTTGCTGTTTATATTTTTGTACGGGAACTTTTTCCGCACCCTGTATATATATATATATATATATATATATATATATATATATATATATATATATATATATATATATATATATATATATATATATATATATATATATATATATATATATACAGGGTATAGTGTGTGTATATATATATATATATATATATAAATATATATATATATATATATATATATATATATATGCTATAGCGTGTATATATATCTATATATATATATATATATATATATATATATACACACTTCAGCATATTCATGTGAGCACTTGCTCACCTTTTTTTGCTTATCTAAATCGACACAGCTTTTTTAGAAAAAGAAGAAAATGAATGTAGCAGCACTCCACTGCGAGTCAGGCTATTTGTCAGTCGATGTATAGTGCATACATCGACTGACAAATAGCCTGACTCGCAGTGGAGTCCCCGGTAGCAGGCTATTTCGGTATGACGTCACACTGCTCACCTAAATCAGAAGTATAAGATATGTAAAGTTTAAGCTTGAACTTTGAACTCTTGGTATTATCAAGAAATAAAGAATGATAATATAAATAATAAGCATAATAAGAGACTTGAGGTATGGAGGTCCAAAATGAAATCAGGAGTAAAAATACGACAAGCACAATAAAGAGAAACAACTTTAGCAGATGCTAACTTTGCAATCAATTGTACATATGGTTTCCATGAGATGTCAATAATGAATGAGAATCAGAGAATACATAAAATAGGAGGACTCAGCAAGAGTGTTGCCATTTAACAATATATAAATCTAAATATGGCAATGATTATTAATAGTAACAGCTGACTTTTGATTAGCTTAAAACTTATCAGCCATTGCTAGTCTTAGTATATCACAGAGAGATCACATTCAATATCAACTGTCTAATCAAAAAATTCTGAGATGTCACAAAAAATAAATCAAATTCAAGATCATTAGATTCAAGAAATGAGTTAAAGAAAAAGATTTGCAAATAGTTCTGCCTTATCTTTGGGAAAAGTAGAAAGATCATTTTATGAAAAATGGAATGTTAGATTTACCTTGGTTAATGACATTGTTGAAGATTTTCTAAAAATCTTTAGAACTGAACTTCTAAGAAAAAAGATTTTTTATAGTTTGAAAATAATGGTGTAGTGGTGTAGTGGAAGAGCGCTTACCTTATAAGCAAGACGTTCCAAGTTTGATACCCACCACATCCCTGGTATTACCACGCTCGACTTGTTTCTCTGCTCAGAGGCCTTGTTTGTCAAGGTTCTATTTTTGAGTTAAAGAGTTGAGAGAAGGAAGCTGTCACAATAAAGTAGCCTCCTTGACTAAAAGGTCCCTCTCAACCTTAGGGAGAAAAATTACATTTAAAAAACAATAATAATAAAATGGACCTTAGCATCAGACAGTACCTTTTTGCATCACTTTCTTGTAATAATAAAATAACAACTGTTTTCCAGAGAGAGTTGTTCTAGTGGAAAAGACAAAAAAAATTAGAATTAGCAGCTGCAGAATAATGAAAAATCCATGGCGTAGAATGAGGCTTCACTTAAAACCAACAAATAGGATCAGAAGCTTTCATGCCTTTCTTTATTGCCTGCAATTTTCAATAGAGACATGGAAGCAAAGACATATCAGCCTAACGACCATCACAAAGAAAATCAAAAAACAGATCCTTGTCAGCCTTTAGATAATAGTAAGAAGTGTGATGTAGAAGTACAAGATATAAGTTCTAGTGAGATCATAGCATAATTTTAACCACCTAAAGGAGAACAAGGAGAAAACGAGCACAAGGTTTTTTTTTTTTTTTAAGATTATTTACCTCCCCAAGGCCCGAGGGGGGCCACTACAGTCGAGGAGGCTATTCATTTTTTTTGTGTGTGTTTTTTTTTCTGTGTGTTTTTTTTTTTTTAAAGCTAGGGATGAAACACAAATCAAGAAGTAAATAAATAGAGAAAGTAAATGACACAAGTCATAAAGTTAAATATCTTGATAAGAAGTTAAATATCTTGATAAGAAATTGTGACAAAAGTTTTGAGCTTTAGAGTCAGCAAGTCTTGTGGTACTAGAACCAAGCCTCTCAGTGTGATGATCATTAAAGTCACCAATTACAACAGTATTTACTGAGGGACAAAGTGATGCGCCAATTAATCAGCATTGCCTTGTTTGCAACTTTTTGCAAAAATTACAAAATTTTTTTGCTCGCCCCTAAAGTTTTTTCCCAGGAAGTTTACTTCAAGGCAGTAGCTGGATGTTAATATCTGCCCAAAACAAATATTTTCATCAAGACACTATCTCTAGCCCAAACTTAACCAAGAACCCTCAGGCAAAAGTTACAAGACAGCGAGACATCTGTCAGGTTACACTTGATTACATGTTACCAGTACCAGGATGATCATGAAAATCTTGATTCTGCAATATTTAGTTTTATATTTTATTTAGTTTTATATTGCTAATTATTGTATTATTGGACATGTGACTATTAGGGTTTTTGCAAATCAAAGTATATCAAAACTATTATTATTATATTACTGTGTATATAAAAATACATTTATATATACTCTTTATATATTATATAATAATTATAATTGTAATACAGCTGTATTACAATTATAATTATTATTTAATATATAAAGAGTATATATAAATGTATTTTTATATACACAGTAATATAATAATAATAGTTTTGATATACTTTGATTTGCAAAAACCCTAATAGTTTAATTAATACTCTATTATTGTGCAAATTGTTAATACTCTAATATTTTACAGCTGTTGATAGAATCAGCCTCTCTGACAGCTACCATTTAGAGCATTATACTCATTATTCAGAGACAAGACACAAATCAAGGAGTGAATGTAATTGATTAGGCTTTTTTTTTTTTAACGAGTCACAAAGTTAACTATCAGTAAGATATTAAAAAAGAATTAAAAATTTGAGCTTTAAAGCCAGTTAAAACAGTGGTGTTAGTGCCAAGCCATTCAGTGTGATGAGCATTAAAGTCTACAACTACAACAACATTGACTGAGGGAGAGAAGGGACTTGGTCAATTTGACCAAAAACAACATTAAAAAGTGTGTGCAGTCTTGGGAAGAAGGAAAAAAAAAAAAGAAAAAAAAAGTGAGTAAAAAGGAATTAAGCAAAAGCCATCAAACGAATATTTAGAAGATTGTAACCTGATTTCACGACATATAGATGACTTGATTGTCAACCATGTGACTATTTGAGTCTTTACGAATAAAAAGATAATGGCAATCAACAAATTTTGTTTGGTAAGATTCAACAGGTAAAAAATTACATCAAAGTTCATGCATATTTCCAAAGGATTAAAAACAACTTGATAGTTTTTTTCTATTAACATTTTTAACAACTTTAATAACTTTAATAATTTATATTAGATATTTTTGAATAATATATTTAGGTTTTTCCTCTTTTTCTGAAAAAACTGTCTGGATTAGGTTGGCATTTTAAAACTTAAAGTGTATAAATTATATTAGGACAGTGCTGACCTAAATCTGCAAATGTACCTGTGTTTAACTTAATCCAACTTAATAACCTACCTGTCCAATGTTTATGATAGAAGATAAAGAGTAGCATATACAAATGCTTAACCAATGGTCCTGAAAATAAAACAGCAAATCAACAAAAACAGCTTTCATATAGTTAAACTCTTTTTAACTTTATTTACTTTTTGAAAAACCTAATAATAATGACTAACAATCTCTATGCAGGTATTAGTTAATCCTAATGTGATATATACAAGTATTGATGTATTAGTTAATCCTAATGTGATATATACAAGTATTGATGTATTAGTTTTCTTAGTTATTAGTTATTAGTTAATAAAAACATAATTATGAATTAAAAATGTCTAAATATGAATTCCTTTAGAAGTTTTATAAAATTAAAATATTTGTAAAAAGCAAGTTTTATTTTGACGACAAAAAATCAAACCTCATCTTCATGATTTATTAAAAAACAAACCTCATCTTCATGATCATAATGATATTGAGTAATAAACAACATTAATCTCATAAAATTTAAAATCCCACATAACAGCGCCATTACTAATGACAACTTTCCTATCATTGATAAAGGATTTGATTTTGTTGAATATTTTGATGCTAAATATAAATAAACATAATTTAAAAAAATGAAAATATTAAACATTATTTCAATGATCAAGGAAAAAAAGTGTTCCTGGGAAGAATTGAATTATATCAAACTAAAAAATTATAAGAAAAAAAGTATTAAAATTGTCAAATTAAAGTTCAAAATTTGGTTTCATACTAGTTTAATGGCATGCTATATATTATGTATATAATCAGAATTATTTTATATTATACAAATTTATTAATTATTATATAAAATATTATTAAAATTATAAATACCAGAACTATTTTAATTGATCATTTTTAAAATATGAATTTATAAGTTCTAAGTTTCTAAATAATAATTTTAGTACTATTTCACTAAGGTATGTGGGTGTCACAATCAACTAAGGTAATTGTGAGTCACAATCAGCAAGGTAAGTGGGTGTTACAATCAACAAGGTACGCGTGTCACAATCAATACAAAATTAAAAAATAAATTTATTTTACACAGAATTTAGATGTATCATGTTAACATAACATTGTTTATCATGTTTTGCAAATGTTAACACATTCTATAACACAGCTGTTTCACTCAATACAAAATATTGAAACAGCTGAATAACAATATGAGTTTGACGAGTTTATAAAAAAAAAAAGTTCTGCATAAAAAGTATAAAAATTTACTAACTTTAAAATAAAAGTATTTTTTTTCTCTAAACATTTTCATCTTCAAATAAAAAAAATATGAAAGATCTACCTTTCCTTGTTAAATAAGTAATCACATTAAACGAAATAAAAATAAATGTTGCTAAAATGTTTCCACTGATTTGTGATCACTTTTCTGTTTTTTGCGATATTTACAAAAAACTAGTCTTGGGAAAACTAAGATTTCCTAACTTATCTTTATGCGATGACATAAGATTCAGAAAGATTAAACATTCAGGAATGTTTAATCTTTCTGAATCTTATGTCATCCATGTGCTTTATTCACAAAAAGTCTGTTTTTTAATACATTTATATTATAAAAGTTATTCTTTTTTAATGTCAACATAATATTTTTGATGGATGACATAATTTTTTAAAATTTCAACCTTTTCTGCATATTAAAATCATAAAAATACCTTATGTTCTTCAAGCTATGTCAGGTGATATGTTTTCAAACTTGTCATGTTTTGCAAATTTCTCTAGTTTTTGCGTAAACTTGTGTTAGGTTTTTAAAGCGATGACGTAAAAAAAAAAAGTTTTTCTCTAATATTATTTAAAAAAAACATTTTCTCTAATATTATTTTGCAATTATGATGTCGGATCTTTAATAATCCTTTTTCATATCACTTTTAGTTTAAGTAAATTTTTTTAATTTATAATGGTCTAACAATGTTTATATTTAATAAATATCTAAAAGTTGTTTTTAGGTAAAAAAAAGTTGTTTTGATAAAAAGTAATAATAAATTATAGAAATTTTATGTTCATCATTTGTCTCGTTTGTTTAAAAATCGAAGGAGGTTTTCATTGATTCCTTAAATGTCATAAGATACAAAATTGCATTGGTGTTATTAATCTTTTTACAGAACAAAATTATATTTAGAAAGATATAAATTTTTTCGTAACAACCTTTAAGTCAATATTTTCAAAAAATAACAAAAAGCTGTAAACCTCGCTTTGAAACAGCGTGATAAAGAAAACTTCACATAAGGAAGCAATGTGTACATTGGTGAAATGATTATCCAAGACATTTCTATATAATTCTACAAAGTGCTATTAAGAATACTTTATGTAATTAATTTTTCTACATTTAAAGCTCATAAAAATTTTCTTTTAATAAATGATGTTTTAATTTTTTTTTATTTTTATGTTTTATACTCTATAAAATAAAAAGCAAATGAAATATATATATATATATATATATATATATATATATATATATATATATATATATATATATATATATATATATACATATATATATATATATGTATATATATATATATATATATATATATATATATATATATATATATATATATATATATATATATATATATATATATATATATATATATATATATATATTTCATTTGCTTTTTATTTTATTTTTGTTTTATAGACAAGTTACCTTAGTAAACCTATAAATAAGTTAGGGTTAAGTTACCTAAACCTTAACCCTAACTTATTTATAGATAGCTGCACTGGAGTATACATACATCAACTAAATTGAGTAGAGAGACATGCAGCAGCGTACATGCATCAATTAATATAAATAAGGAGATTATGCAGGAAGTGTATGTAACGCTAAATTTATATTTTGAATAGAAGTGCGATCTTTGCTCTCTTGTGTAGAGATTTTATTCAACATAAAGCACTTTTGAATTTAAATTACTTTAAATCTCTGTGTGGAAGCCAATATCATTTTAGAGTTATATTTAGCTTGATTCACTAAATGGATAAAGTACATTATAGTAAATTTACTTTTAAACTAAATCAAAACAGCCAGTTAAGTTACTACAGTAACTTACAGTTACTCAACTATTAAATTTACTTAATATACTCAAAGAATCACAAAAATTAGCCATATAAATGTTTCAATTTATTTCTTATGTTGTTTCTTATTTTAAAAAGAAATTCTCGAATAGAATATAAAAAACGCGATACCATTTCTTTTATATTTTATGTAAAGCCATATCAAGATCAAACATTTTCTATAAATACGCAAGTTGTAAAATTCTGTAAAGTTGTAAAATTCTATAAAGTTGTAAAATTCTGTAAAGTTGTAAAATTCTGTAAAGTTGTAAAATTCTGTAAAGTTGTAAAATTGTAAAGAAAGTAAAACTCTGTTAATCAAATAATTTTTGATTGATTGAAATTTGAAATTGAAAAAAAAATTTGAAAAATAAATATAAATTTAATTCAGCGACATCCGTAATACCCAGCATAACAAGAATTGTTGCTGAAAGTTAAACATATATTTAGCTACAGTTACAATATCAGATTTAGAACATAGTGTAAGAGAAGAAGAAAGTCTTATTTAAATTGTAAACGTTTTGAATATTTAATTATATTTTGTTTCTTGAAAATAGTTTTAAAAGTAGAAACATTCTATTGCAAACATTAAACCAGTAATTACCAGAGTTTAAATGAAAATTAAATTAGAAAAAATTTAAATTAAAACCAATACATTATTTTACTTCTGTTCAAAGAAATTTAAAATATATATATATATATTAAGCATATTCTTAAACTTAAGGAAAATATAATTCGAAGTTTCACTTTTTATGGCAAAATAATTTGAATAAAAAAATTGAATGAGAACATCAACTTGAAATTTAGTTAAAATTAGAAAAACTTAATTATACTTAATAAAAAAATTAAGTAAAATTTAGTTTTTCACTTGAATGAAAAACTTAATTATACTTAATTTTTAAATAGTACGTTAGATCAAGAAACAATAAAGTATAAAAAACGTGGTAGCTAATGTTTTTTTGCTTTGATATAGGCATGTTTTTGCGCAAATTTGAAGTTTAAAGTTTTATGACAATAATGTTTTAATTTATTAATTAGTTTATTTTTTCAAACACATTTTATGTTATTAAGGTCAGGGTTAACAACTCGTGTTTCTAAATGGATCAATCAATCGTAAATTTCTAAAAAAAAGTCTAGATTTTTCTAAAAAAAAAAAAGTCCTTTAGAAAAATCCATCTATGGCCCTGAAGTTTATAAACTGTATAAAAAACTGTCACGAAGTTGTTTTACACTAACACAAGCTCTTTATATTGTTAAAACAACTTTACAATTTTGCTCAAATTTTGCACACTTAATCATTTTCGATGACAATACAAGGAAATGGAAAAATTTGACCAAAAAAAGTTGATTAAGTTAACTAAAATTTAATTTGTATTTTCCCATACATTTTATGTATTTGATATGAATTGCGTATTACGTCACAAAAATCATTGATTTGCAAACTATTTGCAGTTTCGAAGACATTAAAGCGCAGCGATTAAAAACCTATTGTTTTAAGTTATTAAGTAATAAGTCTTAAGTTATTAAGTTAAAAACCTATTGTTTTAAGTTATTAAGTTAATAAGTCTTAAGTTATTAAGTTAAAAAACAAAAATTTAGTAAAAACAGTAATTTTTAAATTAAAAAAAAAACAAAACAGTAATTTTTCCTTCTACAAAAGATAACAAAAAAAGAATTTCTAGGCCCAATAGAATTCTGCTTGCATAAAGCATGGATTTGAAAAAAGAACTTTATTTTGATTTACTAGTTCCTAAGAAAGATCATGAAATTTTCTTTCATAAAGAAAAGACCTGCTAGAAAAAGTTTTTAAAATGAAATCAGTATCTAAATCATCAGCCAAGAAAAAAAGGTTGATGTAGTTGCACAAATATTATACTTAGATAATTAAAAAGATGTAATTACATCTGTAGTAATCATTTACTTTTTACAAAGATGTTATTAGACATCAATGGAATTTCAGATGTTGATGGACAGATGTTATTATACCTCAGTGCATTTACAGATATTGTTGGACAGATGTAGTTATACATCATTATATTTACAGATTTTGTTGAATAGATGTTATTAGACATAACAAAAACTGATGTTGTTACCCTGACCCTTTTTTACTAACGGCATTTTTATTTATGCCTAATTTTATCTAATTATCCCTTCCTCCCCCACCTCCTCATTACTAAAAAACGACGCCATAGATGAGGGAGGGGGAGGGCAAATTTTTTTTTTTTTTGCAGTTAGATTTTTTTGCATTAATTCGAGCCCTGATTTAGTTTTTTTGATCATAAAATAAACTTATTGTACCACCTATTACTACTTAAAATTATCAATTATCCAGATTTCACAAAGAATTATGTCCATTAAAACCTTCTAAATTTTGCACTTCCTTGCAGATTCCTTCACCTTCAAAAGCATTTTTTTAGTATCTAATGATATTACCAGTTTATACACCATAATTCCATTGCAAGAAACAACAGATATTAACAGTCATATGGCTTAAAGAAAATCATGACAGCATGAACATGAATCAAATATCATGACAACATGAACTGGAATCAAATTTTATAAAAATTTCAAGTTAAAACTCAAAAAACTATAGCTAACGAAATTTAAATCATTTTGTGCTCAAGCTACAATATACATTTTTTAAACAAACTTTTTGAAGTTAATACCAGAAATTAACAAAATAAAATTTTAAAGTAAAACAAGTAAAATTTTAAAAAGTGACCCTTTCTTGGTGTAATGTTTCATGTGAAAAAAGTTGGACATTAAACTAAAAAAAGATGTTTTTTTGTTTTATTAGATAAATTTTATTAATTTATAACTTTTTTGAATTAAACTATAGTTTCTATAATTATAGAATTAATCAAATTGCTGCAAGTTATTAATTAGTTTTTTCTAATGCTTTTAAAATCAAAACTTGAATTCAAGTAAAACAAAATCACTTCAATGAGCAATGAAAAAAAAAATATTTGAGCGACACTCGCTATAACATCAGTTTTATTTTGAATAAATATATATATTTTTTAAACATCTTCACTTCCAACAAGGCTGCAAGCAGCCACTAAATAAGTTGGAAGTTACAAGAAGAGAAAAGATGAAGATAGAGCAAGATAACGATTGATGGACAACTTAAAAGATTACAAATTATATTAATCAGGAAAGCAAGATGAAGGAAGCGAGTTCCTACGAACTGATGTTCGAGGAAAAAAACTAGACGAATAAGCATTTTTGGAGCACTTAGGAACAGTCACAGAAAAAGGATGACACTTAATTGAATGACAAGTAACACAAGAATGAGTTTTAGTAGATGGCACTAGAGACGCTAGCTCTTTAGAGCAGTGCCCATTATAATATTTGTAGAAAAGAAAAAAAGAAGCAACATTACGACGATGTGATAATGGTTGGAGGTTGGCTGCAAGAGCAGGTCCAACTATGTTTACAATGCGTTTTTGCACCTTGTCTAAAAGAGAAAGAGCATCATTAGAAGATCCGCCCCAGATATGGCAACAGTATTCCATACAAGGCCGGATTTGAGATTTATAGAGATAGAGAATAGAATCCAGAGTAAGAAAGTGACGCGCTTAATAAAGAGATGCAACCTTAGCAGATGCTAACTTTGCAACTGATTTGATATATAGTTTCCAAAAAAGATTGGAAGTAAGAGTTAATCCTAGAGGATGAAGAGTAGATGACTCATCGAGTGCATCACCATTCATAAATATAGGAAGATTTAAATTATTGCGATAACGATTGGCTGAAAAAATTGAGTTTTATCTAAATTAAAGTTCACCAGCCACTGTGAGCCCCATGCTGCAGCAGAAGTGAGATCCTTTTCAAGCTCATATGCCCCCTCCAAGCAATCAGAGAGTGTTGGTTTCTTATCACGACAAGAATAAATGGTAGTATCATCAGCAAACAATGCCACCTTAGATGTGAGAACATCTGGAAGATCATTAATGTAAATTAAAAAGAGTATAGGACCAATAATAGAACCCTGAACTTACAGAATAAAAAGAAGAGTGCTGTCCATCGAGGACAACTTTTATGCTACGATTGGAAAGAAAGGATTCAATGATCTTAAAGATGTTGCCGGATACACCATAAGAAGAAAGCTTATGGAGAAGACCAGCATGCCAAGCTTTATCAAAAGCTTTTGAAATGACAAGAGCGATGGCCTTAACCTCTCTACCTTTATCTAATGAACGATAAAACTCATCAATTATTACTGTTAGCAAATCAGCTGTAGAACGAGAAGATCGAAATCCATATTGATGGTCAGAAAGTAAGTTATTAGATTCAAGATGAGAAATTAAGTGTTTGTTAAAGACTCAAAAACCTTGCTTAAGAGAGAAAGAAGACTTATGGGACGGTAGTTAGACGAATAACATCGCTCTCCAGAATTTTTGAAGATAGGGATAACGGATGCCGCTTTCCAGCAGGCTGAAAAACAAGACTCTGATAAGCACTTGTTGAATAGTTTTGAGAGTATAGACGACAGCTCCGGAGAACACTTCTGCAAGACAATAACAGGTATGTTGTCCGGGATACAAGCTGTAGAAGAGTCTTAGCCGGAAATCACTTTAGATACAGATGCTGGAGTGATATGAATGTCAAGCAATGGATCAACCTGTTTGTTGGCAATATCAGGTAGAACACAACTAATGGAATCAAAAGAAGATATTGATGAAAAGATTTTAGCGAACAATTCGGCTTTGTTTTTAGGTGAGGTGACAAAGTCTGAACCATACAAGAGAGGTGGAATTATAGATTTGCCCTTATTATTGATATTTTTAAAGATTCTCCAGAAGTCACGAGAGCCTAATTTTTGAGAGGAGATACGAGATTTCATGACCTCAGAATAGCGGGTTTTGGCGTTAGACAAAACCATTTTACAACTGTTTCTAGCAGTAATAAATAGACGTCTGTTTTCTGGAGAATTGTTTTGCTGATAAATATGGAAGTAACGGTTTCGATTAGCAATCGCAGCTGAACAGTGTGAGGAAAACCATGGAGGAGAGTGAGGCTTGACCTGGAATCGTCGAGAGGGAACAAAAGATTCCATGCCAGTTTGATTCCACGAAGTTATGTAAGATGCGCATTTGTCGACAAGAAGACTAAAGATTTCTACCCAAGGGCCATCACGAAGAAAATCACGGAAAGAATCCCAGTCAGCTTTACTGTAGTTGTAAGAGGTACGATAATAGGGGGATTCAGGTGATGAAGAAGAATGAGATATTAGTTTTAGGGAGATCAAACTGCGATCAGAAGCACCTGAGGGTGAATGTGGAGAAACTGAGCACTGAATAGGATCAGAAACAAGACATAAGTCGAGTAGAGAAGGTAAATGATTCGGGTTGTCAGGAAAGCGAGTTCGAAAGTTGACTATTTGAGTTAGGGATTGTAAAAGGCAAAAGTTGTGGGCTTTAAAGCCTGCAGAGTCACTGACACTAGAGCCAAGACATTCAGTGTGGTGAGCATTAAAGTCACCGACAACAACTATATTAGCTGATGGATAAAGAGGGAGGGCTTGGTCAATATGATCAGAAATAACATCAAAAAGAGTGATGAAGGAGAGCAATATAGAACAAACAGAAAGGCAATAGAGTGAAGTGATGCTAAACAAAAGCACATGAAAGAATAGTGTGTGGATTCAAACCTAGTTTCACAACAAATGGGTGAATTCTTACGAATGTAAATGCCCAAGCCAAGCATGTGACTATTGGAGTCTTTACAAATTAGAGGAAGATAACCATCAACACTAAGATCACAAGATGAGACAGCCGAACTCAAATTATTCTCACAAAGAGCAAGTAGGTCTGGTGAACTTTGCAAGAGATAAGACTCAACAGAAGGAAAGTTACTTCGAAGACCACGAATATTAGTGAATGATAGATTTAGAGAACTTGGTGATGATGATGGTTTTTTGTGTTTTATAGTTTTTGGTACTTTATTCATTTTTAAATTAGATTGAAGAACTTGACTTAAAGCATAGATAGTACTCAGAACACCGTTTAATAGCCCAAGCAATTGCCTCATTACTACTAATAAACCCTAAGCCGTAACAAAGGGCTCCAAATGTGGCCTTGCACACCAAATGCAGCCTGCCTCAGAACCATAAAACTGAGTTTTAGAGCTGTACCCTCATTAGGAGATAATAGAATGAGTTGCCTAGTCATAAAAACAGAGACACAAGCAAAACCCTTGCATTGAGTCAAGAGGATCCAGCATTCAACATCCTACACTGGAAACAATGTATTAAAAATACATCTGCGCCAGTCTAATAGATGAATAAGGGGTGCGAGGCTGGTCAACAGATAGAACCTGTTTACCTCTTATGGAATCTGTTTACCCCTGGTCAACAGATAGAATCTGTTTATATATATATATATATATATATATATATATATATATATATATATATATATATATATATATATATATATATATATATATATATATATATATATTGAAATACCATATAATATAATCAACCCTCAGAATTAGGGTCAGCACTCGGCAATGCCAACCTAACTGCCGATCTAAAAATGTTTGAGGTCAGCAAAAAATTGTCGACCTCATTTCTATGTTTTATGGTAAGACCTTTGTATTAAATTTTTTTTTGCCAACCTCTAAAAAATTTTATCCTAATTCCGAGGGTTGTATAATAGTATACTCATAATATTCTTATTTTTGACTATTTCTAATAATAAAATAATATTTACATGATGCTTACATGATGATAACTGTGTTTTCCTTAGAACACTTGCAAGTATGACAGTACCACTAAGATCCTGTTCTGTTATCTCTAATGGAGGGTTATTTTGAAGTTCTTCTGAAATACTACCCAAAGAAACCTTTGTACAGAGTGTTCTTGTATTATTATAACGTTGTTTATGTTTTTGAATTACTCCATCTATATTTCAAAAAACAAAAACCAATTAAATAATTTACTCAAAAAAAAAAAAAAAATGTAAAAAAACAAAATTTAATGGAAGATCTCAAATGACGCATTTTTTAATAAAGGTAATATGTACAATGTAACAAATTTAAAATTTCATGTTTTAGGGGTCATCCATTAACTACATAACCCTTATTTTGTAAACTTTTGACCCCCTTATTTCTGCCACAGTTCACCACAAATGTCTGTACATCCCACACCCAAAAAAAAATATTACAAACTTATGTTGTGTTTAAAAAGGAAAACAACACAAACAACATAATCAAAACTTATTATGTTCAAAAATTTAAACATCAAAAGAATTAAGGATTAAAGTTATTTGAATAACTAATAATGTGATAAAATTTTCAAATGGAAATTTTTTTGTGATTACATTTTTAAAAAGCCCTGTCCCATCATCAGAGATTGTCACAAATTTGCGCTTCCTCTTTCTCTATGCATGTGGCATAATTTATGGATGACCCCTTAAGCTTTTTTAGAATCAGAAAAAAAAAAATGTAAAAAAAGCATACCAAATTCTATAAATGAATATGGTCTTATAGCCTTCTGCACTGCATTTAGTGTAAATTTATTAAAGAAATCTTTTTTAAGTTCTTCAAGAAAACTGTATGCGAGTATTGGTTGCAAATTTGCTTCACTTATAAGAAGAAAACAACACTCTGATTCACTTGTGCAGCTAAAATTATTAGTTAAATTACTTAACTTTTTTTCAATAGATAAAAGACTTTGTTTTCTATAATAATATATATAAAAAAAAGAAGTTTTATATAATATCTATTTCTTAAAATCAATTTTACAAAAAACAATTTTTGACCGGATTAATACTTTTTTCAACTAAAGTCTGTTTCTGTTATAATCAATGAGAAAATAATAAAAATGGAGAAGAAATCAATTCATATATGAAAACCTATAACAAAAAAAATATATCTATCTATTACTCATTATTGGAACTGTCAAGTCTACACTTTTTAGTGCAGAAAAACTTAGTGCCTAGTTGATATACGTTTAGAGTACATATCTAAACAATTTGTGTCGATTGTGGTTGCAAGACCACAATCGACACAAATTGTTTTCACATTTAAACATTGTTTTTACATTTAACCTTTTTATATTGATGCACTTTTTGCTGTTTACTTGGTATGCTTGTATTGCCTGCATAGCCTATGTTTTAGTCCTTTTTTATTTCATCTTTCATCAATTGCTCGAACTTTCTCCATTGTTTCGGCTTCAGGTAAAGCTTCTTCAATTCTTACATTCATTTAGATTTGTGGATATGTTTATCAGAAATAGTAATTTGTTTCAGAAATGTTTATATTGCAGAATCTAGACCATTTTTAATTAAAATGTGTGTTTTGTGATAATATTCAACTGAAATGTAATAATATTTAACTGAGTGTTAAAGAAACAGATGAACACTATGCAGTTGATGATATAGCCAATAATGATTGTGATGCTAGCACTTGTGTTGGATCATTACATTTTTTCAGGTAGGCTTGACATGACAATATATTCCAATGTCCAGTTGCTGCAAAATATGACTTGAATGAGCATTTGACAGACATTTTTTAATATATTTCAATAACTTTTAATGACACATGTGCTGTGACCATCCGATCCAAGAATATGTTCACCATCAATTGATTTAACCACTTAATAAATTTCTCCATCTATCCTAATTCTTATCTTGTAAACATTGTGCTGGTTGGACCATTTTTGCACTATAATTGATTTAAGTATCTTTTTAATTTATAAATAAAAGGAGGCGCATAGAAGCCTGATGCATTGATGCAGTTGTTTATGATATAATTAATTTTTTCACTGTTTATTGTAAGTTTGAGAGTGCACTTTGCTCTCTCAAACTTACAATAATGCTCTTGTTTTGTGTTTTTCAAATAGTGAACAATAGAAACTATATCAGCTTGTGTCAAATCATAATCCTAATTGCTAAAACATTGAATTAAATGAACTAATAACTTTTCAGTTTCAACTGATAAAGCTGTTGGCCTTTCGCTTCCATGTTGACCTGCGTTTATACTTTTATTTCTGTCAATCAATCGATTTTGGTAAACTTTCTTAATCATATTCCTTGCTCTTGACAATGTTTCAAAACATCTTCGCTGTAGTTGTTATTTGGCATTTTGTTGATAGTGATGGTTTTTTATTATTTATATCAATTTGCAGGAGATAAGATTAGTATTAGCATATTAAAACAGAGAAATGGCCACCACTAAAACCATCTTTTTATAGAAATAGAAAGGAATTTAAAGAGGAAGTAGTATTTAAATCATTATTTTATATATTACTGACAGAATTAAGGAAGTCAACACTTAATGAAAATTGATGCACCAAAAAAACCTTTTATCCTAACAAAAATGTATCAAACAAAAATATTTTACTAGATGTTCTGATAGTTCTACTTAATATTGATCTGCTTTTATATTATTATATTTCTTAAAACTTTTTGTTAAAATAAATATGTTTAAGTAAAAGTGACCAACTTAAAATAGTGACCAAAAATACACTAACTTAAACATGGAGAGTTACAACTGTCAGCTCTGATATCTTACTCTTTTAAAAACTTTTGAAAACAGTCAAATTGTTAAAAAAGTTCCTAAAAATTAGTCAAAATATTTTTCTTAATCAAGTTGTAACATTAATATTTTCAATAATTAAATTAACAGCTTGTTTTATTTATTACTAGCAAAATTATTATTAGAGATTTAAAAAACCGCAGATGTAAACTAGACTCTTATTTGTGTTTTTTAAAAATGTATTTTTTTTTTTATAGTAAAATAATGGTGTCACAAAGAGATATTAAATTAAAAGATTGCTTTTACTATAAAACAAGAAATTTGCTATATATTTATTAATATAATTTCGCTATATATTTACAAGAAGAATAAAGCTTAAGCAAACAAAATATCTAAACTATCAATAATAATAATAATAATAATAATAATAATAATAATAATAATAATAATAATAATAATAACATAATTGGGTCAAATCATTTTATTTCAACCAATGGCCTGTGGGGCACCATCTCTAATTTTCCTCATTTGTACATTTCCACATTATGTAGATAGGTTAAACTTGAAATTTCAGACTTCCAAGTGTAACAGTTAAAAAAATATGGCTTTATAAACACTGCACAGTGGCCCCCCTCAACTTAAGAATTGTAAAAACAGACTACTTTAAAGTCTCATAACTTTTTTCTAACTTTCATTAAGTGTCTCATTTTTTCTAGAAATGTTTTCTGGGTAGTTCTGTATTAAAAATACTGGTTTTTGTTAACTTGTATCATATTAGTAAAAAAATTATAGCCTCCTTAACTTCAAAAAAAAAATTAAAAAATGCTAAAAAAAGCCAAAATGAAGTTAACTGTAGTATTTTTCTATTCATCAACGAGTCTTTACAGTTTAATTTTCTGATTAGCTACTATTATCTGTAACAAATAGGCAAAAAATAAGCTGCTTGTTGCAGTTTAGAACTGAAATATATCTAAAAATGTAATGTCCATTTGCAAAAAAAGTCCCATTTTCAGCCATTTTGAGATGCTCGCAATTTTTTCTAACATTTTGTATTGATCTAAGCTTAATAGCAATTAAGACCATAAGATCCAACTATCTGAAAATGCAAAATATAAAATCTGTTTGATATTTTAAACTTTATTGTTGCAATTTTTTTTCTTTATTTGTTTGTATCATAGTTTGTGTAGCATATATTTTATTTATAAATTTATATAGAAGATTGAATAATTAAATCCGATTCAATTTTTTATAGTAAAGAAAATACTGAATTCTTGTTCTATTGGGACAGAACTAAAGTTAGATTGTCATAAAAATGCATACTGCAGTCAGTCTGAAATTTTGGAAATATCAAATAAGGAAAAATACTTGCTTACTATAAAAACAAATAATAAACTTCATACAATTTGTACTCATCATAGTCTACAATTTATTAAATACTATCCAACATTTCATAAGTCATGCTGTGACCCTCTTTCAATTCATTCAAAGATTGTTAAAGGAAATCTGACAACTGTCACTTTGGAGCATAATAAACTAAACTCTGCTTTGATTCCTGGGAAAAAATATGTTTTAGTTATGTTAGAAAAATCTGTTGAAACAGTTAAAGAGAGAAAAGATCCAGATTATGTATTACCTGATAACTCTGTTATACAAATTGATAACCTAAATCCTTGTCTTATAAAATTTGGTTTGTCGCTGATTAAAAGATCATCAAGCATGAATATGTTACAAAAAGATAATAAAATAAAAAATATAGTTAAGTTGTTAAACAAGTCTTTGAATTCACCTGAACAAGAAGTGTCACAAATTGCTTAAAAACTCCTCTTAAGATTATCTAGTAGAACAAACAAAAGCTTTATAATGAGAATAGTATTAAACAGAAAAAATAAATTACTCAACTTGTATTCTTGTCCATTGGACCATTCAGGAAATAATAAACAAATTTAAAACAACACAATATATGGTAAAGCAAGCTAGAGCTTTGCGGGACACTAAAGGAATCCTTGGTGAGAGACCAACTGACATAAGAAATCCAAAAAAACTGACTTCTAAAGTTATAAATCAAATTGTCAACTTTTATGAAGATGATAGTAATAGCAGATTATTGTCAGGTGCAAAAGATTATATAAGCATAAAAACAATTGAAGGTAGAAAGCACATTAAGAAGCGATTCATATTATGCAACCTTTCAGAACTATACCAAAAATGGGTAGGAGAATTGAAGTCTGATAATGATATAGCTAAGGTGGGATTAACATCATTTGTTCTTTTAAAGCTAAAATACTGTGTACTTGCTGGAAAATCTGGCACCCATACTGTCTGTGTTAGTATCTACCATCAAAATCTAAATCTAATGGTAAAGCGTTTAAAAATGAATTAAAGTTAAAAGAACTGATGGTTTTAGCTGTATGCTCATTAGAAAATTAAGAATGTATGTTTCACGAGTGTAAAAAGTGTCCCAGAAAAGAAAGAATTGAAAAAAAATTAAATGATCTGGTTGGCAAATGAAATAACTTATAAACAATGGTTGAAAACTGATAGATACTCCGTAGAAATAATAGTTAAAAACCTTGATGAATTTCTTGAAGAGTTAACAAACATTAACTCACAAAACATCACTATGTCAGCAAATCCCAGACTTTTTAAAACAGTTAAAAGAAAACCTGAAAGCAAATGAATGAATATTATACAAATGGATTTTGCTGGAAACTTTTCATTTGTCATTCGGGATGAAGTTTAGGCATCATATTTTTTTTAAAAATCAGGCAACTCTTCATCCATTTGTTGTATATATGAGATCTTCAAATAGAAAACTGACTGAAAAATAAAAAAATGAAAAACTGACTGAAAGCAAATGTTATTGTGTTATATCAGACAATCTGATTCACAATACTGAGGCAGTCTTCAGTTATGTTTCAAAGTGTTTATTCTAAAAGAAGAATATCCACAAGGTCAGAAGATTCATTATTTCACTGATGGTGCAGGCAGCCAGTATAAAAATAGGTAGGTTAATTTTTTAATTCACATCATTTAAAAAATTTTGATTAATTAATTTTAAACTAACCTATTTGGCTATTAGAATGATGTTTTTCAAATTTGCTATATAATAATTAGGATATTCATTTTTTTATCAAATTTATTGATTTCACTTAATGAATATAATTTTTCTTAATGTATTAAATATCCTCTAGTTTTTTTCATGAAAAACCCTTGTTTTCATGAAAAAGACTACAGGCTGAATGCAGATTGGCATTTTTTTGGTACTGCACATGGAAAAAGTGCATGTGATGGAGTAGGTGATACAGTGAAAAAAGTAATTAATAACCTGTCCCTCCAAAGGCCGATTGGAAATCAAACTTTGACACCAAAAGACATTTTAGTTGCTAATGAAATTCTAGTTGCTAATGCATTCTAGTTGCTAATGAAAATTTAAAAATATCAAGCATAGCAACTTGTTGTCTGAGTGTACATGGATTTTGGTTATGATTTTTTTTTCAAATAATGGGTGTCTTGAATTTGATATCATTATGGACTTTTAATTGAAATAAAGAAGATAGCTTATATTATTTTTAGTTATAAAAACTCAACCCTAATAAAACAAATTTTGAACTTTTTGCTATAAAAGTTTTTTATAAGGAAAATTATAGAGAAAATGGTACTTTATAAAAAGAGCTTACTAAATACATTTTAAAAATTATGATCTTGGATTATAAGATTTATGTTAAAATTTATTTTTAGATTTCTCTATATTTCTAAAAAACGAAACAGCTGTTAACACTCATGAAGCACTTGCTAAACAATTTGAGAATGTTCCTGCTATCATTGTATCATTGTTTCTCACCTCTATCGTGTTGTTTAAAAGCTTATGTAACATCAATGAGCACAACATTTGACATTTTTCACATACTGGAAGATAGTTGCATTAATACACTAAAGTCAGTAAATGTTGACATCAATATTGCTGATTGGGTATTAGCAAATTAATATGTTGAATTTTTCCATGGAAAGGTAATAGATGTTAAAGGTGACTGTTTATGTCAGCTGTTTACAAAAAGCTGGCAATTATTTCAAATATCCAAAAATATGAGATATCCATTAATATCTAGTTAGTGACATTATTGCCACATTACATAAGCCTGAGCTCCAAAACACATGAGGGTTTTACTTCTATCTAAAAAAAAAAAAAAAAAAAATTATACTGTATTAGCGGAGGGAGGGGAGCTTTGGGCAGTCAGGAGGCTTGGGCACCCCCTCATTTCTCACAATATTATAGATATTTTTTGTTACCATAGCACTATAGTTTTATAACTGGCAACACCGCTCATCAAGTGTCAGCTGTCATTTCACTTGGTTGTCAAGTTACATGCGCTTAACAGTTTGTTGCGTACAAAAGTAAATATTTTGTTTGGGATTTGAAGAAAGATTACAAAGAAATCTGCAAGAAAGTGTAAGTATCTGTGTTAACTTTTTCTTTTGCATTTAATAAACATTATATTTACCTGGCAATTAGGATTCAACATTTGATAAAAATAAACTTATTCAAATCTATTTGAAAAGTGAGGTTATGGGTATTATTGGGCATGCAGGTAGGAGGGAGGTTTGGGCATGCCCAATGGTCCCTCTTTTTTTAGTGTGTTTTGGTGTCATACTATGCCTATTGAATTGAATGTTTAATCATTTCTTTTCAGGACAATGCCATTTTAATTTAAAAAGAAAAATAAACAACGTGAATTCCTTAAAAATGTTATTTTGCGCGCATTGAAAGAGGTTTCTAAAGGAGGAAAAATTAAAACTACTGTGATTAAATATGATATTCCCAGGTATAACCTTTAAAGATACATAAAACAGGGTTGCGTTGTCAAAGATATTTCTTCTAAATTTATATCATCCCAAATATTCACGAAAGATGAAGAAGAAAAAATTTCAGAATATCTTGTAACATTGTTTAAACTAAACCATGGAATGTCAAAACTGAAGGCACGTGAATTGGTTTACGAATATGCCACTGCCATTAATAAAAAAAATACCAAACAACTGGACAGAGAAACTTGCATCCAATGATTGGCTAAGGGGATTTTTTAAAAGACAACCTCAGCTTTCGATGAGGACACCAGAAGCTACCGGTCTTTCATGTGCCACAAGCTTCAATAAGAAAAATGTCGAAGATTTTTTTGAAAATCTCAAAAGTCTATTTATATATGAATGGCATTGCTTCGACCCTGAGTCTATTTACAATATAGACGAAACTGGATTATCAACAGTACAACGAACCCAGAAAGTGATTGCTCTCAGAGGCACTAAGCAAGTTGGGCAAGTAACGTCAGCTGAAAGAGGGACACTTGTAACGGTTTGCTGTGGTATTAATGCATTGGGTAACTCAATAACACCCTTTTTCATATTCCCACGGGTTAATTTCAAAACATATATGCTAAATAATGCACCTATTGGTTCAGATGGAGCAGCACATTCTTCAGGGTGGATGACAGCACCATGTTTTTTAAAATATATACACCATTTTTTGCAAAACACGTAAAAACCAACGCCTTCCTCACCAGTTCTATTGCTGCTGGACAATCACGAGAGCCATATTTCAGTACCAGTTCTGGATTTTTGCAAAGAATCAGGCATTGTTTTAATGACTTTCCCATCACACTGCAGCCATAAACTGGAACCCCTAGATCTGACTGTCTATGGACCACTCAAAACTTATTATAACACTGTTGTAACAGATTGGATGGTAAGCAATCCTGGCAAAACGGTAACAATTTATGAAATCCCAAAATTAGCAGCAAAAGCCATCCCACTTGCATTCAAGTTGCAAAATATTCAAACAAGATTTAAAAAACCTGGCATTTGGCCATTCAATTCAAACATTTTCTCTGATGAAGATTTTGTTTGTTCTTCTATAACTGATCGCTGCTTGCTGGAAGAGAATAACTTTGCTACAGAAAAATTGATTTCAGAACAACCTATCATGGAACAGCCTTCAACAGAAGAAAATCTGAGTCTAGAGGATCGTACAAATTCAAATGTGGAAGTCACTGGGCCATCTCAACTGGAATCTCTATCTTAAAGCCAGACAAGGGGCACTGTCAATGTAACACCTGATTTAGTAAGACCATTTCCGAAAGCCGGCCCCAGGAAATTGGGTGGCATGAAACGGAAGAAAGGAAAAACTAGAATATTGACAGACACACCCGAGAAAAGAATTATAGAAATGGAAGAAAAAGAACGACAAAGAAAAGATCAGATCAAAGAGCTCAACAAAAATCGAAAATGCTCTAAAAATGAGAAAAGCTCGAAGATTAGCAGTGATGATGAAATAGAAAATGTTTCCGTTTCTGACGAAGACCTTGTTGAAATCGATTCATTGGAAGAAGATTTTGATGTAGACAATGTGATTGTTCTGGATAGAAAATTCCAGATCAATACCTTTGTGTTAGTTAAATTTGACACCAAAAAAACTGTTTATCATTATGTTGGAATAGTCGAAGAGGTTAATCACTCCATGGTAACTGTCAAATTCATGAGAGCGAGTAAAATAAGAAATACATTTATGTTTCCTGACATCAAGGACGCAGCCAGCGTCCCCCTGGAGGATATAAAGACAAAATTGCCTACACCAAAAACATGGATAAAACGTGGCAGGCTAAAATATAAACTTGACAAGCCTCTTTGGGTCATACCAAATTTACGATAAGTCTTATTAAGTCCAACATAGTGCAGTATTGATTCCAGGTGACATTGTTTAATTTTTTGTAAAGTCTATGATAAGAAAAAATGTTTGTCTTACAAGTTGTATTACAATTTTTTATAGCAATGCTATATAATACTTAAGCATAGTAGTATATTAAAACAAGATCGTGCATATTAAATACAGTGCCCAAACCTCCCCACAGGGGTGCCCAAACCTCCAAACCACAGGTAGGTTTGGGCACTTTGGACATGTGTTAGAAAATCTTTTGTAACTTTGCGAGTAATTATAATACTAAAACTCTTCTAACCAATAATTACTGCCAAATATGTGTGCTAGATATATTTGAAATAAAATTTTGATTATAATAAAAAATAACAGTTTTATTATCGTTTATGTGAAAAAGTGTCCAATGCTCCCCTCTCTCCCCTAATTGTTTTGAATTAGCAACTAATTATTAATTAAAAAGTAAAAATCTAAGCTAATAATAAAAGTGGTTTCTAACAAGTTTCCTCTTTTTCCTTTATTAATCATAATTTATTTTTAATATAGAAGTTATTATATTTTTTAAGCCCCCTGATGTATCATGAATATCCCCTTGATATATTATTAAAGTCTTATTAAAAATTGTTCAAGATTTTTTTAAAAATCAAAGGTTTTTTGACTTTAAGATATAACACTCCTTAATTGTGTAAATTATGTTTAAAGTGTCATGTTTCAACAATAATACAGGGTTTTAAAGAGTTGTTACCTCTTAATTCGTGCCCCTACCCAGTATAAAGATTATATCAAGGAGAGGGCTATCAACCATGACTTTCATTGGCAAATGGAAAATACATTTTTAGATATATTTCAGTTCTAAACTGCAACAAGCAGCTTATTTTTTGCCTAACAAGTCAACAAAAACCAGTATTTTTAATACAAAACTACCCAGAAAACACTTCTAGAAAAAATGAGACACTTAATGCAAGTTAAAAAAAATTATGAAGTTTTAAAGTAGTCTGTTTTTACAAATCTTAAATTGAGGGAGGCCACTGTGCAGTGTTTATAAAGCTATATTTTCTAAATCGTTACACTTGGAAGTCTGAAATTTGAAATTTAACTTATCTATATTATATAGATAATATGTAAAAATCAGGAAAATCAGAGATGGTGTCACACAAAGCTTTCTCAAAATTGGTTGAAATATAATGATTCGAGCCAATTATTAATTCAGACATGTTATAAAACAATGATAAAAAAAAATGCAACAATAATATATATCTTATTATTCACTTACAAAATTCTGAACTGTCCAACTGCCATCCAACTTCTTGTGCCAAATTGCTTTATTTTCCGCGTAATAACTTTTGCATAACGCTTACTATCTCTTAATTCAAGACCAGCATCAATATCTGTTGAAGCAGAAAGAGCCAGACCATCTTTAACTCGATAAATTACAGCAAAACGTATCATTCAAGAAGCTAAAAATTTATAGATATTTTTATTTAATTTGGTTTTGACTATAATCTAGTTTTAAGCAATGTTACCAGTGGGTTAGCTCACTTTAAAATCTTTTCAATATATGTTTTAACATGACCCACCCTAACCTTTGTAGAAGAATGAAATCCTTTTCTTTTTTTAAACAATTTAGAGGGTACATTAAGGTACCTTTGACCAGGCTTCTAGCATAAGGAAAATTATTAACTTTGACAAACCTGGCATTAAAATTTTGAACTAGCCAACTTTGATATTGCAGATTTTTTTTTTTTTACAAATTTTAAAAGAATAAATCATTCTTATCTGAAAAAAAATTGCTCTAAAAAAATGAAGTCTTTTAGATTAGTCCACAAATAGTATCGAAATTGTTTAACAAAAATTAGCCTTCTAGACTGTGAGGACAGTTGAAGCGAGGACAAATTTTTTGTAAAAGTGTATTTTTACAAAGTGTTTAAAAGTTTATTTATATAAAAGTTTTCTATTAGGTTTAACTTATTAGATTTGATAATTAGGTTTGATTCTACCAGGTTTATTTATTAGGTTTGAAAGGTTCTTCTTAAATTTATTATCACACAAAATTAAAATTTAGATTTTAGGTAATAAACACTTTTGAAAAATTAATTCTCACTGAATATAATAAACAAAATAATTCGTTCACATAAAAAAAAAATGAGCTCAGTACTTAAGTGTGGTGAGGTCTACAGCATATTATAGGATCTTAAATGTTTATAAGATCATAAATATAAATAGGATTAGTAACACTTAGATCATATGCGCGTAGAGCGAGAGCTAGAGCTAAGGTTTTAGAGGAGCCGTAGTTATAACCGGAGTCATATAAAGGCTACCGGTGCCTCGACTTCAATTAATCAATTTTACAGCAGATTTAGGTTTCTACCAACTAAAATTAAAAATTTAATACTCGTCATATTTTAAAGTTAGTTTAAGGAATTTGTACTGTAGAGTGAGTTACTTTTTAATACAATTTTCTCGCCTAATATTTTGCGAGACATTTTTTTAAATGCATTATAACACGTATGAATGACTAAAATGTAAATTTAAAAAAAAGTTAACATTTGATTTTCAGCATCAAATAAAGATTTTTTAATTTTTTTTATAAGTTATTGAGAGGGAATATTATTTCTTTTTTAAATGCTTTTTTTGGTTTAAATATTTTAGCTTTTACGGAACGATTAATTAAGCTATGAGCTAATTCGAAGGGTTCAGCGATATATTATATTAAATTAGTATCGTTTAGTCTGTGTATAACCTAAATAAGTATGTCTTTATTGTTAACTTTTAAAGATACGAAAACTTGTTTGAGAAAAGTTTTATAGAACTAATTAACTTCATGAGAGATAAATACATCAGTAATGAATATAGCTACACTGCCACCTCGACGTCCGTCTTAGCAATATTTCTTTTAAAGTGAGTTATTTTTTAATACAACAGCTTCACTATTGTATTTTGGTTTAAAACCTTACGACATCATACTTTCCACTTAATTAAATTGTATATTTATGAGATAATACAGTTTGTATATTTTTTATATATAGATAAATAAAAAGCTCACTATTTGGAGTATTAGTCAAGATTATTATTAAAGCTAAAAAAAATAGTCTGAAAAAGAGTTTGTAGTTCTTAGCTTTTTAATAATAGCAATAATGTTGCTATGTTTATATATATGCATATTATTTTTAAGAATGATAACTTTTTAAAAAAGATTTTGAAAAATTTGGCTTGGGTCCCAAATAACTCTGGGCCCTCCCGCTGGGCCATGCGGGCTCTTTCTTACGCTACTGCTTCTACCTATAGATGGGAAATACTTCAGAAGAAATTATTTAAAACAGAAATCCACTTAAAAACTATCCAATTTTTTTTTTTTTTTTGCTTTTTGTTCTTTATTACATTTTAAAACATTTTGTTAATATTTCATAAAACTTACAAGCTGAAATATAAAATATAAACAATAACAAGTTAAGATTTTTAATATATACAAAAAAAAACGCAGAGACTCGTAGAAGACCATAAAGTCATGTCGTCGAAAGCCACTGTAAAGAGACGTGTTACATATTTACATGTTAAATATCTCTGATGCAAGTATTAGTTTAAACAAAAATTGGAATAAAATAATTAATGCACTGTCTTTTATTAAAGATGATAAATCAGAATAGTCAATCACAAGATCAGAAGCTAATGGACTATATTCAAAATTAAACAGTATTAAAACAGCTATATAGACCACAATGTATGACGATATACTAGAAAGATTCAACAAAACTAGTAAACAATTGCAGTCAGTTGAGATTTAGAAACAATTGTTAGTTTATACGAATTGTTAACTCGATATGTATTAGATCTAAGAATATTTATTTATAAGGATATGTATGATATCTTTGAAGAGAGAGAGGATTTAGTAAATCGGAACACGAAACATATCGAAAAAATGCAAAAGAAAAAGAAAACTAACTGCAGATAAAAAAAGAAAAGAAGAAATAAATTTTGAAATTTGAGACTCTTTAAAGTTTAAAATATTTTATGCTATTATTGATAAACTACATTCTGAACTAGAAAGAAGAAAATTGTGTTATAATGAAGCCAATAGAAAATTTAAATTTTTATTTCAAATAATAAAACAATAAAAGCAGAAATATTTTGAAATATATATAAAAATGATCTTCTGTCTTCATTACCTAACGAATGAATACAGCTCAGAAGTTATTTAATGAGTTTATCTGAAACATAAGACTTAAAACTAAAATAGATATTTGTAAAATGATCAGAAATGATAAACTTCAAGAACTGTTTTCTTACCTAGATATAGCAATGAGGATATATATTCCAAGATATCATTTTCAGCATTAAAGAGGGTTAAATCTTATTTGAAGTCGGGAACAACTGGTGAGTGTCTGAATAGATTAGCAATTCTATCTATTAATCAATAGATAGAATTGCTAACTTATTAAGACAATCACCAGGCTTTGGTAACCTATGATAAGTGCAGATTCAATTGAATCTGCATTTAACATAGATATGAACTATTGGCATTAAAAATATATTTGCAAAACAAAACTCACGTAAAAAATTATAACTTCTTTTTTAATGTTAATTGATAAATTTAACTTAATATATATGTTTGTATTGAAAAAATTTTGTTTTTTCAATAACCACCCCATATCAAAGTTGACAGTTATTCTTACAATAGGGCGCTTAAAGGAACAGTGCCCCAGGGTGCCAAAAATTTAAAAACGTCTCTGAATTAGACCCATAAACATAAATATTGGCCAATTAAAACAATTTTAGTTAAATTTTAAGACAACTTTAGCCTTTTTTTGATAATTTTAAAGAATTCAGTAGTTATTTGGCAATAGGTTGTATCTCACGGAAACATAATTTTAAAGGAGAGCAAAATCGAAGTTTGCACAAGAGAAATTTTAGCGGAATTTGGCTGAAATTTAGCAAACTTTGTTTTTGCTTTCCTGTAAATTTATGTTTTAGTAAGATACAACCTATTGCCATATAATAACCGAATTCATAATAGTTAAATCAAGCTGGAATAAAATTTCTTGTAATTTTTATAATAGTTAATTCAAACTAGAATATAGCTAGTAATAAATCTTATAGGTAATCTGTTAGGTTATTTATAAAACTTGTAACCTATTACATACTTATTAGGTTTGTAGCTTGGTTTATAGCTGGTAACATGTTTTCAGAGTCCGAGCTTCACACTTTGATAGATATTCTTCAACACAAACTTTTGTTTAATGAATGTAAAAAGTTTACAAATTACAAATTAATAGCAATAACAATGCTTCACAGAAAATATTACAGTTTGCTTCAATTTAATAAGCAAATTATTTCAAATTCTATGTAAACAAAAAAGTACAAAATTTCAATTTTTCTCTAAAAGCTTCAATTACTATTTTAATTACTGTTTTTACTTTTTTTTTTTTATGGACACTAAAGTATATGTTCTTGTTGTTTTATGGACACTAAAGTATATGTTCTTGTTGTTTTATGGACACTAAAGTATATGTTCTTGTTGTTTTATGGACACTAAAGTACATGTTCTTGTTGTTGTTTTTTTATGGACACTAAAGTATATGTTCTTGTTGTTGTTTTTTTATGGACACTAAAGTATATGTTCTTGTTGTTGTTTTTTTATGGACACTAAAGTATATGTTCTTGTTGTTGTTTTTTTATGGACACTAAAGTATATGTTCTTGTTGTTTTTTTTTATGAACACTAAAGTATATGTTCTTGTTTTTTTTTTTTATGGACACTAAAGTTTATGTTCTTTATTGTTTTTTTTTATGGACACTAAAGTATATGTTCTTGTTTTTTTTTTTTTATGGACACTAAAGTATATGTTCTTGTTGTTTTTTTATTATGGACACTAAAGTATATGTTCTTGTTGTTGTTTTTTTATGGACACTAAAGTATATGTTCTTGTTGTTGTTTTTTTATGGACACTAAAGTATATGTTCTTGTTTTGTTTTTTTTATGGACACTAAATTATATGTTCTTGTTGTTGTTTTTTTATGGACACTAACGTATATGTTCTTGTTGTTTTTTTTTATGGACACTAAAGTATATGTTCTTGTTGTTGTTTTTTTATGGACACTAAAGTATATGTTCTTGTTTTTGTTTTTTTTATGGACACTAAAGTATATGTTCTTGTTGTTGTTTTTTTATGGACACTAAAGTATATGTTCTTGTTGTTGTTTTTTTATGGACACTAAAGTATATGTTCTTGTTGTTTTTTTTTTATGGACACTAAAGTATATGTTCTTGTTGTTGTTTTTTTATGGACACTAAAGTATATGTTCTTGTTGTTTTTTTTTTTATGGACACTAAAGTATATGTTCTTGTTTTTTTTTTTTATGGACACTAAAGTATATGTTCTTGTTGTTGTTTTTTTATGGACACTAAAGTATATGTTCTTGTTGTTGTTTTTTTATGGACACTAAAGTATATGTTCTTGTTGTTGTTTTTTTATGGACACTAAAGTATATGTTCTTGTTGTTTTTTTTTTATGGACACTAAAGTATATGTTCTTGTTTTTTTTTTTTATGGACACTAAAGTATATGTTCTTGTTTTTTTTTTTTTATGGACACTAAAGTCTATGTTCTTGTTGTTTTAGATATAGCTTCGTCAAGAAGTTGTGTTGTGTGCTCAATCCAGATTGTTTTTATTATATTTGTGGCAAATATATATTTGAAAAGTATCAAAAAATATTGGATTTTGTAAAGTTTTATATGAAACAATTTTATATTAAAGTTTTGATAATGCGTATTATCATACGTGATAATACGTGTATAGGGATGGCAATCCCGGGATTCCGTACAAATTGTTCGTCCCGAAATCCCGAGATTAGTCTCCGAAATTTCCCGGGATTTCGGAATAGTCTTAAAAAAGTAAAAGTACAAAAAGTTTCAGCTTAATATGTAATTAAGAAATTTAGACATCATAAAATGTAAATATAGGCTTTAGAAATGTAGCTGCTTGGTTTTGTAGCTGTTTATCCTCTTTGCAATGTTTTCTTTGTATTCTCCCTCTTTCTGTATTTTATCGAAAATGCTAACTAAAAACATTATTGCTTATTTGCAATATTATACTGTATATACATTTTTTATATGTTTAATCGTACATATTTTGTACGATTAAACATAAAAAATGTATATATAGTATAATATTAAAACTAATATATGGATAAAAATAAATAAAATTTTAGCACTTTCTAATTGGAAGAGATATTTTGAATTTTTTAATTCATTCTAATTTCAATGTTTGCGTGATTTTAATTTTATTTTTATGTTCACTCAATTTAATTACAAATATGTGCGTGATTTACAAAAGTTTAATTAATAAAGTTTTCAAAATATAAAAGGTTTATTAAACTACAAAAGTTTACTTAATGTCGGTTCAACTGATGAAGTTATTCAAATACATAAGGTTTATTAAATAAACTTTAGTTATCGTTATTTTAAGTAGAAATTGTTTTTGAAGAGAAAGATTATATTCGAGATTCAAATGATTCATTGTTAGTTAATGAAACATCTGAAGTTCAAATTAGGCACAAAATTATTAGTTATAACAAAAACGTCAAGAAAATTGTAAAAATGTTTAAAAGGTTCCCAAACAGAAATGAAAATTATTTACAAAAGTACGTAAAAATTGAGTTTAGAAAGATCATCCATTTAATCATGGATTGCAAAATCCGATATAGCAGCTTAAATGAGAACTTAAAATTAAAAAAATTATTGTGCGAAAAAGGCACTTCTAGATTTAGAACTGGATTTCAACATCGATGATTCAATTAAGATGAACGAGAAAAAATGTAGAATGATATCTGATTTAGTAGTACTTTTACTCCCAATAAAGCAACACTTTGTCGACAAGATCCAACTTTAATTTTTTCTGACAATGCATAAAAGTTCATGTTGACAAAAATAAATGAACAACAATCTGAAATCGGAAAACAATTGTATAATGCTTTGAGTCACCGAATTTAAGAGAACACCGTTGAGGAGCTAATTATATTTTCGTGGTCCGGTTACTTTATAAAAATTTCGTGGTCCGGTTACTTTATAAAAAATTCGTGGTCCGGTTACTTTATAAAAATTTCGTGGTTCGGTTACTTTATAAAAAATTCGAGGTCCGGTTACTTTATAAAAATTTCGTGGTCCGGTTACTTTATAAAAATTTCGTGGTCCGGTTACTTTATAAAAAATTCCAGAAGTTTTTCTACCAAATACAATAACCAAAAATAAAAAAAATTATGATAAACCTGATAAAGTGTTTATACTCGGCAAATATAATAACAGCAGCAGACTTGAGCAGAATAATGTCAAAACAATTAAAATGAACAAATTAAAGGAAGTGATCGAAAAAAGATTGGCAGCATTTTGAACACAAAATATAAAGGTAAAAATAACTTATAAAATTCAAAAAGAAATACTGTTTTGAAAGTAGTAGCTTAGATCACTTAAAATGATTAGATCACCTTAAAAAAAAGATTATATATTATCGATGTAATGATTGACACTTTGATTCTTTAGGGTAGTACTTTCAAAAACAAATTTAACTCGTGTATATTTATGCGTGCTCATATTATTTTTAGTTATTATTTTTATTTATTTATTTTTTATTTTATTTATACTGTGTTATCATTTTAAAATATTGTTTTATAATTTAAATTACTTAGGTTCATTAATGAATGAAGTACTTTATTTATATCATAATTAAATTAATCACTTATAAGTATTTGATAAGTATTTAAAACGTTAATTCTTCTTAGGCTTCTCTTTCCACAATTGCGTTTTTTTCCATTCAATCCCGGGATATACCGGGATTTCCTGGGTACAACTTTTTCAATCCCGAAATCCCGGGATTGAAAATTTCCGGGATTTTTGCCATCCCTATACGTGTATTATCATAATTTTAATATAAAATTGTGCAATCAGAACAAGCCTTGATTTCTCATATTGTAAGACAGAAATGTGTTGTATGTCTTTGTTTATGGTCCGGTGGAAAAAGAGATGCAATTCAGTTTGTAACACCCATGGCTTGGTGAAAACCTAAAAACCATCATGTAAACATGACAACTGTAACTTCTACGTTGTGAAAATATACAAATCCTGGAAATCGAAGCAAGTTGTCATATCTTAACTTATCTTTTGCACAACAACCTCAATTAAAACCAGGATTGGTACAACCCAGGTTATCTAAATCGTGATCCAAATCTCTTAAATTCGGAATTCGTCAAGTGAAGACTCTGACCCAGACTTCAAATATAGTCTTTCAGAACCTCAACCATTTAAATAGAAAGAACTAAATAGCTTAGTAAGAGATCTGAACTAATGGAAACTAGCTACTGAAATTTTAGCATCTTGTTTAGAAGAAAAAATTTGTATACACCGGCAACCAACATCAATTTTTTTGAGAGAAGAAGTTGTTGAAGTATTTTTCTCCAGAGAAGAGTTTAGTTTTTTGTAATAATGTTGGTGGTATTTTTTTGCAACAAATGGATTTAAAAAACTACCAACTTAGTGATTGGGGTCTTCTTATAAACAGCAGCAAAAGGAGTTTAAATTGTGCTACATAACGGTAACAAGTACGAATCTATACCTATTGCATATTAGATAACTTTGGCAGAAGAATACACAAATATTTTTAGGTTTACAAAAAAAAATTAGTATCGAGACCACAATGTGTTTACTTGTGTTACTTTAAAAATGCTTAACTTTCATCTAGGTTAACAAAGGGATGCATAAAGTTTTCTTGTTTTATGTGTCTTTAGGACAGTCGAGACAAGCAAGCCCGAGTCCGGTTTGTTAAATAATGCAAGTCATTGCCAGATGAGAGGGAGTTGCTTAATGAAGACTAGCTCTTGTTGTCAGCAATAAAATTAGAGATTTATAATTTTGTAGCATCTACGTTTCCGTCAATTAACAAGTTGCTGTACGAAAGTTTAGTTCGGCATTTTTGTTAGTTTAAAGAATTAAATAAATTTTTTATTTTAATCAATATTCCCCAAATGAAACTTTAGGCGGTTTTTTTTGACGAATATTCCTTCTTGTGATTGAACATTCTTGTAGCTTAAGGCTGCTTATTTGAAGGGTTAATTAGACTTATTTGACTATTTGCTTTTTGTTTATCTAATGGGCTTCTCAGCATCAGATATACATATCTAATGGGCTTCTCAGCATCAAACATACATATCTAATGGGCTTATCAGCATCAAATATACATATCTAGAATAACCTTTTTCCGAAAAGTATTTTGCTAAAAACAATTTACCTTTACTGATGTCACCATAAAGTATAAATAAACTTGATTTTAAATTTTGATTTCGTGTTTTTTCGGTAAGATGAATTTCGCAGAAAAAAAAATCCTAACGGTAGAAAATTTTTTTCAGGTCAGGTTATCCTGCTACTGGTAACATGTAACCCAGTACAATCTGCTTTATGTCCTGCTGCCTTGTAGGATACGCCTTTTTAGGCAAAGGCAAGGAGATGCCAACTCCAACTTAAAATACCCCCTGCCTTGGGGCTCTTGGTTGAGTAAAGGCTAGAGATGGTGTCTCGATAAAAATACTCATCTTGGGCAGATGTTAAACGCATCCGGCTATTATTTTGTAGAAGGCCTCCTAGGCAAAGACTTAAGGGGTAAACAGATTCTATCCGTTGACCAGCTTCGCACCCCTTCTTCATCTATTAGGCTGGCGCAGATGTATTTTTAATACATTGTTTCCAGTTAGGAATGTTGAGTGCTGGATCTTCTTGACTCAATGCATGGGTTTTGCTTGTGTCTCTGTTTTTATGACTAGGCAACTCATTCTATTATCTCCTTATGAGGGTACAGCTCTAAAACTCAGTTTTATGGTTCTGAGGCCGGCTGGTAGTCAGGTTTCCCGAACTCTGTGGTAGCTCTCAGAGAGGCTGATACCATCAACAGCTGAAAAATATCAAAGTATTAACAGTGCCATGTTGCGCATGGATGGTGTCCCTGTTTGTACTTTTGGTGTGCATTGCAGAGGCCACATTTGGAGCCCTTTGTGACGGCTTAGGGTTTATTAGTAGTAATGAGGCAATTGTGTAGCCTATTAAACGGTGTTCTGAGCACTATCTATGCTTTGAGTCAAGTTTTTCAATCTAATTTTAAAATGAATAAAGTACCAAAAAACTATAAAACACAAAAAACCATCATCACCAAGTTCTTTAAACCTATCATTCACTAATATTCGTGGTCTTCAAAGTAACTTTTCCTCTGTTGAGTCTTATCTCTTGCAGAGTTCCCCAGATCTACTTGCTCTTTGTGAGACTAATTTGAGTTCGGCTGTCTCATCTTTCGATCTTAGTGTTAATGGTTAACTTCCTTTAATTCATAAAGACTCCAATAGTCACATGCTTGGCCTGGGCATTTACATTCGTAAAAGTTCACCCATTTGTTGTGAAACTAGGTTTGAATCCACACACTATTCTTTCATGTGCTTTTGTTTAGCACCACTTCACTCTGTTGCCTTTCTCTTTGTTCTATATTGCTCTCCTTCATCTCAAGACTGCACTCTTTTTGACGTTATTTCTGATCATATTGACCAAGCCCTCTCTCTTTATCCATCAGCTAATATAGTTGTTGTCGGTGACTTTAATGCTCACCACACTGAATGTCTTGGCTCTAGTGTCAGTGACTCTGCAGGCTTTAAAGCCCACAACTTTTGCCTTTTACAATCCCTAACTCAAATAGTCAACTTTCGAACTCGCTTTCCTGGCAACCCGAATCATTTACCTTCTCTACTCGACTTATGTCTTGTTTCTGATCCTAGTCAGCGCTCAGTTTCTCCACATTCACCCTCAGGTGCTTCTGATCGCAGTTTGATCTCCCTAAAACTAATATCTCATTCTTCTTCATCACCTGAATCCCCCTATTATCGTACCTCTTACAACTACAGTAAAGCTGACTGGGATTCTTTCCGTGATTTTCTTCGTGATGGCCCTTGGGTAGAAATCTTTAGTCTTCCTGTCGACAAATGCGCATCTTGCATAACTTCGTGAATTCAAGCTGGCATGGAATCTTTTGTTCCCTCTCGACGATTCCAGGTCAAGCCTCACTCGCCTCCATGGTTTTCCTCACACTGTGCTGCTGCGATTGCCAATCGAAACCGTTACTTCCATATTTATCAGCAAAACAATTTTCCAGAAAACAGACGTCTGTTTATTACTGCTAGAAACAGTTGTAAAAAGATTTTGTCTAACGCCAAAGCCCACTATATTCAGGTCATAAAATCTCGTATATTATCTCAAAAATTAGGCTCTCGTGACTTCTGGAGAATCTTTAATAGTATCAATAATAAGGGCAAGTCTATAATTCCACCTCTCTTGTATGGTTCAGACTTTGTCACCTCACCTAAAGACAAAGCTGAATTGTTTGCTAAAAAATTTTCATCAATATCATCTCTTGATTCCACTAGTTGCGTTCCACCTGATATCGTCAACAAACAGGTTGATCCATTGCTTGACATTAATATCACTCCATTCTGTATCTAAAGTGATTTCCTGCCTAAACTCATCTACAGTTTGTGGCCCGGCCAACATACCTGTTATTGTCTTGCAAAAGTGTTCTCCGGAGCTGTCGTCTATACTCTCAAAACTATTCAACAAGTGCTTATCAGAGTCTTGTTTTCCAGCCTGCTGGAAAGCGGCATCCGTTATCCCTATCTCCAAAAATTCTGGAGAGCGATCTGATTTGTCTAACTACCGTCCCATAAGTCTTCTTCCTATCATAAGCAAGGTTTTTGAATCTTTAATTAACAAACACTTAATCTCTCATCTTGAATCTAATAACTTACTTTCTGACCATCAATATGGATTTCGATCTTCTCGTTCTACAGCTGATTTGCTAACAGTAATAACTGATAAGTTTTATCGTGCATTAGGTAAAGGTGGAGAGGTTGAGGCCATCGCTCTTGACATTTCAAAAGGTTTTGATAAAGTTTGGCATGCTAGTCTTCTCCTCAAGCTTTCTTCTTATGGTGTATCTGGCAACATCTTTAAGATTATTGAATCCTTCCTTTCCAATTGTAGCATAAAAGTTGTCCTCGATGGACAGCACTCTTCTTTTTATTCTGTAAGTTCAGGGGTTCCTCAAGGTTCTATCCTTGGCCTTATACTCTTTTTAATTTACATCAACAATCTTCCAGATATTCTCACATCTAAGGTGGCATTGTTTGCTGAGGATACTTCCATTTATTCTTGTCGTGATAAGAAACCAACACTCTCTGATTGCTTGGAGGGGGCATTTGAGCTTGAAAAGGATCTCACTTCTGCTACAGCATGGGGCTCACAATGGTTGGTGAACTTCAATACAGATAAAACTCAATTTTTTTCAGCCAATTGTTATCGCAATAATTTAGATCTTCCTATATGTTTGAACGGTGATGTACTCGATGAGTCATCTACTCTTCATTTTTTAGGATTAACTCTTACTTCCAATCTTTCTTGGAAACCATATATCAAATCAGTTGCAAAATTAGCATCTGCTAAGGTTGCATCTCTTTATTGAGCTCGTCACTTTCTTACTTCGGATTCTATTCTCTATCTCTATAAATCTTAACTCCGGCCTTGTATGGAATACTGTTGCCATATCTGGGGCGGATCTTCTAACGATGCCCTTTCTCTTTTAGACAAGGTGCAAAAACCCATTGTAAACATAGTTGGACCTGCTCTTGCAGCCAACCTCCAACCATTATCACATCGTCGTAATGTTGCTTCTCTTTCTCTTTTCTACAAATACTATAATGGGCACTGCTCTAAAGAGCTAGCGTCTTTTGTGCCATCTACTAAAATTCATTCTCGTGCAGCCTTGTTGGAAGCGAAGATGTTTAAAAAAAAAAAAATTATAAAAAGGCGCTACCCTAGTTAAAAAGTCCTATAGTATTTTGAAACAAAAAAAAAACGTCAAAACTTTGATAACTATAAACATTTTTTAACTAATTATTTTTGCTCCAAATTCTTATAGGATCCTATAGGACTATAGGAAGAAAAAGTAATTCACTATGGTCTGAAAAAAACAAAAAGTAACTTAAATTTAAAGAAAAATTGATTTTGATAATTTTTTTTATCTTGTATTATTTTTAATTTCTACATTTCCCAATCTATTTCAAAATATTTGTTTTAAATTTTTGCTTAGATTGAAAAGCCAATATCCGCATCTAAAATTGATTAAAAATCGATGTATTGTTTCTAGCAAAAATACAAGATTTTTTAATTTTGTATAGATTTTGTAATATGTTCATATATGGATAGATTTTTTTAAAAATTTTTATAGTATAGAGAATTTTAAATAAATTTTTTTTTTATTATTGTATATTTGTATTAACTATTGATTCTTGAAATTAGCATAAAATAAACCTACTTTCCTCAGACCTGCGCAAGTATTAAATCGACGTGTCATAATTGGGTTAGAATTCTTGCTTTAGAACGGGAGGTCCGTGGTTTGAAGCCGGGTCTGGCCATATATGCATCTTTGGCAAGGAAGAAGATGTGAACTTCTTGATTAAATGCTATTCTGCCGTGCTCTGTAATAAGTGCACCTAAATAACTAATAAAAAAAAATGAATCTTCCTTGTATAAATAAACCATCCTTGCAAATTACGTCTTTATGGCTCAAAAATGAGCTATCCAAGAAGATTTTATCGGTCTTATTTCAGAGCACCGCAGAGAAATATTTAACCAGGAAATTCACGCCTCCTTCCTTAGTAATATGGCTTATTGGGCTGGAGCTGTCACCTACCTACAAGCCTGTTGTTTTTGAGCCAGAACTCTAACCACTGCGCTCGGCTGATTTTTCTTCTTGGCATTTCTGGAAAGTAAAGATGGTTGGTTGAACGATAACCTTTTGAATGCATGACACAAGTCAATTTATTAGGCTCTTAAAAACCTAAAAACGTACCATTGGTATTAAACTGCCAAAAAAAGGAAGTCGACACACTTTCCAGTTTCTAGCGACCATCTTCAGTTAAGATGCATGAAAGTAGTTTTTATCGTTTATTATCATTTTACTTTAAGTGGTAGGGTTCAAGTGTGCTATAGCCTACGCACTATCCTAACATTGAATTCAAAAACATACTTAAAATTCTTCTTTTAACCAGTAAAGGATAAGCTTGAAATAAGGTTTCTTTGATAAACAGACAGATAGTTTTAATTATGGTGAGTTTGGTTTAGTATTTTGTTGGACGAGAAATTTTCCGTTGATTCTTGGTTTGTTGTGAATGAAATGCTCAATCACTATATGAAATGTTTTACAGACGCTCAGATCCTTTCCCAACACTGAAAAATCTTTGATTTAAGTAACAAAAACAAAAGTAACAAAACAAAATTTTTCATGTTTTTGTTCAAAAATAGATATTTTAAAATGTGATTTACAGTTTACTTTCAATTACTTGTTTTGTAATGGTAATGTATTTCTATAGTTACAGATTTAAATGTTTTTCCAAAAATTTCTAACATCACCATTCTTGACAAACTCGTTGGCTTGCAATTTAATTTATTTCATAAAAATTCTATAGTAACTTTTTGATTTTATTAGATACGTTAAACACTTTAGTATATTCTTCAGAGTCAAATTTCAAAGTTTTATTAAAGAAAATATTTACGTTGAACAAAAAATACGAAAAATACATTGTGCAATTCGGGCACAAGCAGATCATTCAGACTAAGTACAGTACAAGAACTAAGTAAAGATAATTTTGACTATAGAATGGAGTTTTGTGATATCATTTTGTCAAAGTTAGAAGAAAATTCCAAATTGGCTAAACAAATGATTTGGTGAGGCGAAAGCCAAATCACGCTGATTGGCATTATAAACCGTCACAACTGCTGTTATTAGACCAATTCTAAATAACACATATAAATACCTAAGACCAACTCAAAGAACAGAACAATTATGTGGAATAATTTCAGGTGGTATGATGTGGAATAATTTCAGCCCATACTTTCTCAACGTTTTAATCACAGGTGATTCATATTTACAAATGCTTGAAGAGTTTTATGGCCTCAAGTTAAACAACGTTGAATGTACTTTCAACAAGATGGAGCATCTGCCCGCTCAATCGAAATTTCTCTCAAAAATGTATAAGCTGGCGAGTTCCAATAGAATTGCCTGCTTGTTCTCCTGCAGACTTTTTGCTTTGGGGCTTCTTAAAGAATATTGAATACCAAGACTCTCTAAAATATTGAATACCAACATCTCTAAAAAAATCGTGAGCGAATTGAACGTTGCAGAGGTGGACATAAATATGTCGAAACGGCTGCGAAAATGAAGTGGTTCGTTTTAAACGCTGTCAAGAAGTTATTAATATACTGTTAAATTAAGATTTTTAAAAACATTCTTTATTATTTAAGTATTTAAACCAAAAACACAACTAAGAAACACCTTCTAATATCATATTATATAAGAAAATAAAGAATAAATACTAGTAGGATGTATGTTAAGATTTTTGTATTATTGTTTAATAACAATTACAAAGATAAATAATTTAAGATGTATTCATCGTTAATGTTTTATTTTACAGGAACATAAAACGTTTGCGAAAAACCAATATGACCAATTGATTCAAAATATAAATCACGTACATAAAATCGCACAAGAAATAATATTTAAACTTTCAAACAAACTAAAGGTAGTTCGACATTCACTTTAGATTCTACAGCAGCTACAAGAACAGAATTAGTTCCATTCTTTCCAGTACTAACACTAGTAATACCATTTACATTTAATACATCATTTAGCAGATTTTGAGAAGAATGATGCGTCGACACAGCCATAATTACATAATCATGAAGAACAACAGGAGAACATAAAGCGACATCATATATTTGTAAAATAGTTGGTAGCTCTCCACTAAGGTTACCAATAAATTCACCTGCTCCAGGTATAAGAACATTAATCGAAGACCATGTTTGGTTTTTTAGTTCAGTAAGTTTTATCTAAAATAATAATTTAAGAAATAGATTTTTAAAAATTTAACTAAATTTAAAAATATTGTATTAAATACTAAATTTAAAAAAAATGTATTAAATCAAAGTTTGTTCATTTAAAGAAAAATTTTTGAAAAAAATTTTAAATATTTTTACGAAAGATTTTAAAATTCCATTAAAGTAATTGCCATTCAAATAGTACGAACATGTTAAGTTTAGAAACCTCTCATTAATTTTTAAAAGAAAAACAAAATAAAAGCTTTTGCTTTAGATAGAGAAAAGTAAAAACTATTTCAAATGCTTTAATTACCACATAAAAATTAAATAACAGAATAATGCTTATTAGTTGACCAAAAAGAATTTAATAATGAAAACGATACTAGCAATAATATACGTCATGTGATATGTAACGTGCAATTTAACAAATTAATAACAATGACATCAACACCGTGCAACTTCAGCAACTATTTAAACAGTAAAAATGTTGCCAGACTTTATAAGTTCAAAATACAAAACAATAACTTTGGATTATTCTCAACATGAATGAATGAATAAAAACGGTTATTTTAATATTAAAACATGGCAAAAACAATAAAAATGTATAAACTTTTTCATATTTTTTTCTTGTTTGAATTTTTTAATAATTTATATATGTTTATATTTATTGAAAAACATGTTTATTAAGCAATTTATTATTTTAATAAAAAAAGAAAAAAGAAAATCCTTTAAACGATTAAGTTTTAATTAGTTTCATTAAATTATTTATTTATACGAATGTCTAAAAATTATACATTATGAATATAAATAAACATTAGCACTACGGTTTCATAGTCTTGAATAAAAGTGGAATGCTTCTAAAACTCAATTTCAGAGGATGAGAAGGTGAGAAAACAAAAATATTTATATTACACTAAGTTACAGCTAATGAACTTGCAAATATTTTACAAGATAAGAAAAAATGATCTAGTTAATAATTTGAAGTGAATAATTTCTTTGTGCTGAAAAAAAGTTATTTTTTTAAACTTTAAATTTTTTAAAACATAGCAATGGTCGGTTTATAAATCAAACTTCTAAAACAACATATTTAAATCTTTTAAAATGGTAGTTTTCTTTTTTTTTTATTTAAAAAAAGAAAAAAACTTACGTTTATACCAAGATCTTTTAAAATAATAACTGCATTAATAAGATTTCCAGATAATGAATGAATTTTTGAAAAGCCAAAGCAAAAAGCATTGAGTAACAACCTTGATGCTGGTGCCAAAAACTCTCCATTTACAGATAGATTTATATCCGTAGAACCCTTAATGTTTGAAATAAGACCACCCAATTTTTCAGCTAGCCGCATCCACGGAATGTATTTAGGATTGCTTATCTGTGAAAGTGCAGGAGCGTTTACCTTTTAAGTAGGATAATAGTTATAAAAATACATAAAAATACAAGAGTTTTAAGAAGAGTTTTAAAAATGTTTTTAGTTCTTCACAATATTGCTACACAATTGTTAACAAGGTGTAATTAATTAGCTCTGAAATGTTTCTGTGATGTTTCTGATGTTTTCTAAAGTCTCCAAACAACTATTTAAATAAAATTCTACACAAAAATATATAAATAAGTTTGCAAATAATTAAATATATGCGTGAACAGTATGTATATATTGTTCTAGTTGTTGTAAACTAAACATAAATCATTAATGTTTGTTGTATTTTAGATGTGTTAGTTGTTGTTTATAAAACATTCTTATCAAGCGATTTGTGTCAAGACCTCAATACTAGTAGTTAAAAAACTGCTCACAGTTAAAAATTATTACTATTACCATACTATTTAACCTGTTTTGTCAACTTGTTTCTCCGCGCAGCGGCCTTGTTCGTCAAAGGTTCGTGTTTCGGAGTTATAGAGTTGAGAGTGGGTAAAAACCACTATTAAGTAGCCTCCTCATCTGTAGTGGCCTTCTCGGCCTTAAGGAGGTGAATAACAAAAAAGTTTGACTTTTCAAACAATTCAATTGTCAGTAACTTGACATAGCGAGGTAACAATCTTGTTTTCTCAAATAATAAATTGCTGCAAATAATGTATATAAATTGTAATTTTTTTAACTGTTAAAGACATAAGTGATGGCTTTATAGAAACTTTAGGCTGATATACATTCCGTACATTTTGTGTCAGATTTTGAATATCTGTTACAGACTAGAGTTTTAAGTTCATATTTGGTTTATGCAGTGTAAATAATTTTTTCAAGTTTATTTTTAGTTTTTGTTATGAATAGGTTTTTCTCATGATCTAATGAATTTATAAAATTTTTGTCCAAAAAAAGTTTTTAAAGAAGGTTTTAAGGTAATTGTAGTTCATGCATCCCACTTATAATAGCATCAGGTAGATTACCTCATTACCAAGTAATGAGGTAATAAACTGAATTAACTTTTTATTTATGATTTATTTTACATTTATGTTTATTTTGTTTAAATTCAAGAAAGACATCCTAATTTTCTATATGGTTTAACATTTACAGCTCTTTTAGTGTGCACACAAATATAATTATTATAGGCAACCAATAATGCAAAAGAATTTACATTTTTATTTATTTTTATAGTATTGTTTATTTAGAATTTCTAAATGATAGTCAGTATAACTCTACAAACATACAAAAAAAACATAGAAAAGAATTCTTATTTACTTTATTTTATAAAACTTGCTCTTTCGCTGTTTTAAATTGCACAAATGGTCATGCTAATACTCTATTTGGCTTTAGTATTTAAAATATACTAAATATTACCAAGTAACCTCAATAAATAAAACAAAGTAGTAAATATTAAAGATATCAGAGTCAATTACAATTAAAATTACAAAGTAATTATCATTAATGGTTCATTATTTTTTAATGTAATTAATTCTACAACCAATTATAAGAAAACTGAAAGTTGTAAGACTGTAATTGATTCTATAACCAATTATAAGAAAACTGAAAATGTTTAATTTATCATAACTATTTATGGTTTTAATTTGAAACTTGGCAGCAAAATGTAAATACAAATATGAATTGACAACATTTACTGCAAATTAATATGTACAATTGTCACTTAATGTTTGCATACACATTTACCCAGAATGCTTCTCACAAAATTATTTTGTGATATTAGGACTAAAAAAGATTTAACAAAGTTTTTAGGTCAAAATGTCATGTGAAACAACAAACTTAAAAAAATCATGGTGATCAGTAGAACACAAACTTTTAAATTGTAGTCAAAAATATCTTTGGTATACGGTTGAAGATTAAAAAATGAACTTTTGATGTCTTCAATTTTAACAGAAATATCTTTAAACAGTTCCAAACCAAACACTGCTGATTATATTAATAAAAATTTACGCAAACAATTAACTATCGGTAAAATATTAATTGCTGCAGCAAAGGTGACATCTCTCTCTAAAACATCTAACAAGGACATTAATCTATTTGCATTGTTTCTATCTAAACCTACACCATGATACCCTCTCATAAGTATGTAATGTGTTTTCAACCAATTTTCAAAAGGTGGCCAAACACACAAAAGTAAAGTACAAAATTTATCTACAACTCCCATCAAAATGTGGAGCTCAGGTGGAGGAACAATGTGTTCAAGAAGAGTTTCTTGTTCTTCTTGTAAGTAAATTAAACGAGGATTGATAACATTTTTGTATCCCTGCATTTTCAATCTTTTTTTCCCATCACATACATATTGATCATAACACAGGTCTATGGAGCCTAAAGTTCTAAGTTTTTCTGTTTCTAGCGAGCATTCTCCTTCACAATACAAACAGGCATATTTACCAGAGTGACCTGATAGTCCAAAAATACTGTTTGCACACTTTAAATCAAATGCAAAACTAAAATTTACTTCTTCAAGTTTTAGAGGAGCCAATAATTTTTGGAGATTTTCCTCTGAAACCAACTCCACAATGGCAAGAATATAACAACGTTTTACGCCAGAATCTTCATATATTTCAGATGAAGAATAGTGATTTTTTGAGTCAAAAACATTAATGATAACTTTTAAAAAGTTTTGACCACCATCTATAGAAATTCTTACCATTGCATTAAGGTTATCAATACCTCTTTTTTCAGTTATAAATTTAATAAATTCTGTTGTATTTTTTACATAAACTATATCTCTAAAAACTGTCTGATCTCCGTCAACCAGTTCCTCTGTTTTGCATTCATATAAAGAATCAAGAGTTTCCTCTAATTCAGTCGTTTTAATATTAATACTTGATTCTACAACACCAGTTATGTTCCTCCGTAAAGTAGAACATAATATTATTATTTTGTTTTTAGGAAGTTCTAATTCATTCGATAGCTCCATAATAGTTTGGAATGATATCTGGTTTACTTTCTTTCTTTTTGACTTAATTTTATTAACTCCAACTGTAACCGAGAGAAGATTTCCACCTGTAGATAACATGAACTGCTCTCCGCTTACAATGTTTTCACGTTCGATTTTGCGTTTTAACAATCCAGAAACTATTTGTTCTGCATTTTTCTCTCCAAGCGACTCACTGATATCTATGATATTGCTTACAGCGTTACTTTTGCAACAAGTATGAGGAACTCCTCTGCCTAAAATTAACAGTGATAATTTAACAAGTATTTTAAAATAACTAAAAAATGAATAAGAAATAAAACAATAAAATTATTGAATCAAACTTTACAGTTTGATTTTAAAATTTATCAACCAATATAGAATTTTAAAGTTATTAAAAACAATATAAACTTTTAAAAATTTATTTGAACAAACAAGTTAACAATATCTACAAGTGCAAAATATTTGCACTTGTAAAAAGAATCTAAATAGTTGTGGATTATTTATACGTTATAAACTTTTTTATATAACAGATTTGATTGATAAAAATAAAGGAAAAATACATTTCAATAAAATTTATTTAAATTATAAAACCGTAATATTTATTATTCATACCAATAATTAAATAGCAAAGACTACAGATTTTCTCAGTTGTATTTAAAACAGTTGTATTTGGCTCTGTATCAACATGTATCTCAGTTGTATTTGGCTCTGTATCAACATTTGTTTGGATACCTAGCAGTGAGGAGGTTTGTCTAATAATTAACTCATATAAAAGTACCTTTGATATACTCTCTAACCAGTTGGAAAGATATGCAGTTTCTCTTTTGTTTAGACTAAACAAGTTTCTTCTGCAGTTGGAACAAACTACTGAAGAACAAACATCAAGATCAATATCAAAGTTTGGCCAAATGTATTCTTGAGTATTTTTACATACTGAGGGTGTTATAAGTGTTAGACATTTATTTATTTGTCAAGCAAACTGCACAAGTACACATTTTAAATTCTGTCGCCATGTTGGAAAATAATAATTATATCTGGAAAGAAGCCGTAAATAATTTATTTTGAATGCCATAATGGCTGACTATATTTAAAATATAGTAAATAAAAAGCAAAAAATGATGTTTTGATTTTTAAAATTTACATACTTAGCATTTAGTTCAGATTTTTTTGGCAACATAGATTGTGTTTACTATTGCATATGATTGATATAATGCAAAAAAATTGGGAGTGGGGAGAGTTTCAACCTGGTGGTCAATTTGGAAAACAGTGTGGTCTCGATAAGTTTAAAATAATTTATATAATTATTTAATATTAAATATCATAATTATATAAATCATATATTAATTATATATAAATGCAAATTATATATAAATATCAGAAAAAATAAAAAAAAAGCTTTACACTTGCAAAATAAAAAGTAACATCAGGTAAACTTCAATACCTTTTAGAAAAGTTGATTTTTAACCAAAATAAAACCAATTTTCAGCAGAAAAAGAAGTATAGAAGTGTAAAGGTAAAAAAAAAGAAGGTAAGACTTATAAAACTTACAAAATCAATAATATATGAAAAAACATGAAATTCCTTAAGATTGCTAAAAATGTAATAAAAGAAAAATTTATTACAAAACTTTGTTTATTCTTATTTATATGAAAGGAAAACAACCATCTTAACATACCAGGCCTACTATCGTCTTCCCATCTCGTGCATCAATAATTTGTTTAGCAATTTCTCTTGCAACCCTTAGTTGGGCTTCAACAGTGCTTGCACCCAAATGGGGTGTACATAAGACATAAGGATGTTTCACTAAAGCCATACTTGTTCCTAAAACATTAAAAAACATTTAAAAATTTAACAACAAATACAATATATAAATCCATGGTTAATATAAAATACCTATTAAAAATAAAATATAAATATATATTTAAAAAGTGAGTGGAATAATTACAATGTGTGATGATGTGTGTGTCACTGAGGTAAGGAATATAGCTCTCTAACTCCTCCAACAAACAGTCACATGACATTCAACGCCATAGTAGTACTGAGTGATAATATCATATGATGATTATAATGAAATAGTGAGAGTGTGATCAAAAAGCCTAGACCTGAGGAATCTGGAACAAGCCAATCAGAATAGAAAACTGGAACAAACCAATCAGAATTAAAAAAACAACCCAAATCAAGTACTGAAATAAAACAAAAATGAAGATTGTGAAGTTGTTTTGTTTAAAGATGTTTTGAAATAGGGTTGTTTTGTTTTAAAAAAATGATCTGGATCAAACCAATAGCATTTTTTAAATTCAATTATTTTAACACGAGAATATAAAGTCCTGGTACAAGCCAATCAGAAGTCGGTATCAGAGGGTTATTTAAAAAAAGACTGTTACAAGGGATTATTTCAAATGATATAAAAACACTATTTTTTTAACTAATTTATTTCAAATTTACAGTAGTTATACTGCTCTTCTTTTAACTTATTCTTAAAAAAAGTCTCACGGATGTTTCACACAATGTAAAAAAAGTATGACTTCTCACGGATGTTTCACACAATGTAAAAAAAGTATGACTTCTCACGGATGTTTCACACAATGTAAAATTGGGCATTAAGTCACAAGTTTATAGAAGAAAAAACAACTGTTTCCGCATAAAAAAACAAAAAATTTAGTAACTTTAAAATAAAAGTATTTTTTCTATAAATGCTTTCACCTTTTACAAAAAAAAAAAGATAAAATATCTATCTTTAAAATATAAAAGATCTTTTTGTTTAATAAATATTTAGATTAGACAATTTAAAATAAAAAAATTGTTAAAATAGTTAATAAGTTAATAAATAGTAATAAAAGGTTTAAGATCTTTTTTCTGTTTTTCATAACTTTTATAAAACAATTTTTCTTGGGCCAACTAAGATTACCTAACTTATCTTCATGGTTGATGGTTGGGATACTTATCCATGAGTGTTTAATCTATCTGAATCTTATGTTATCCTGATATTTTTTGCACAAAAAGTCTGTTTTTAATGCATTTATATTGTCAAATTTTTTGAAACTTTTTATTGTTTTAGCAAATCAAATTATGAATTAATAATTAAAGATTTTTTCTCTTTGGATAATCAGACTAATATCAGTTAAGTTGTTAAATCTTCTTTTATCGAGTGCATCTATTAGTTAACAAATATAACTTTATTTGTTTTTATTGGGTTGACAATTTTTTTGTTTAAAACTATGTTTTCAAGTGAGAAGAAAATTTTGAAACTATACATTGGATGGGAAGATGGTTGGGAAGATGAATTTAAGACAATTAATGAATTTGATAACTTACATTGAAGAAGTTTTTAACAACCTTCCATCTTAACTCTGATGTTAATTTTGGCAAAGTTTTGACAGATATAAAGGTGGAAAGTATATGAAATTCCATTTTGAAATTGTCAATTCTAAATCATCTGAATTTGTGAATTAGCTTCACTCCTTAATTTGTGTCTGATCTCTGACCCAAGCTTGTGTTTAATTTTTTCTTATTCTCAATTAAGATGGTTCTGACCATGCAATGATCTCTATTAATACTTCTTCTCATACTTCTTCTTCAGACTATCACGACACTACTTACTACTACACTAAAGCTGATTCTTCCCTTGATTTTCTTTTGACAGTCCTTAAACTAGTGTCTTTTCTTTCTCTGCTGATAAATGCGCCTCAAATGCCTATTTATTATTCAGTTTACTAAATCTCATGTCTTATCTCAGAAGTTTGGTTCTAGAGACTTTTGGAAAATACTATAGTGTCATTAACAAAGGTTAAAAGTCCGACATTCCATCTCTAATTTATGGGACTGATCATATTACTTCTCCCAAGGCAGAATATTTGCAAAGAACTTTTCTCATTAAACTCTTGAATCTCATTGCCATACTTTTCCTGCATTTGACTGAATCTTGTTTTCCTCATTCTGAAAAATGGCATCTGTAATTCTAATTTTTAAAAACTCTGTAGACCATTGTAACCCCCCCCCCCCAACTATTGTGCGATCAGTCTTCTATCTGTTATTAGCAAGGTCTTTTAGTCTTTGACCATCAAATTTCTAACACCCCATTTTGATTTTAATAATTTACTGTCTGACAACTAATATGGTTTTCAATCTCACTTCTGTGACAGATTGAAGCTTGTAAATATTAACTCAAACAAAAATTACACCACTGTCAAAATTCTCTTGTTTTCTTCTATATGTCTTCTTGGATCATTGTTCACTACTGACCTCTCATGGAAACCATATAACCATATATTCAATTGATTGCAAATTTAGCATCTGCTAAGGTTCTTCTCTATATCGTGCTCGCCATTATATTACTCCTAATTTTACTCTCTCCCTCTCTACTGCGTTATCTGCCAAGCTTGAGCTTCTCTCCCATTGTCATAAGGTTGGTTCTCTTTCTCTTTGCTACAAATATGTTTCTGCTCAAAGGAGCTTTTACCTCTAGTTCCATCAATAAAAACTCATTCTCACTTGACTCATCATTCAACAAAGTCACATCCTTTTAATAAATTTGTCACTAAAAACCTTTACTCCTCTTTATTCACTTCAAGCCATTGGAATTCTCTCCCATCTTGTTTTCCTGACTCATATAACCGACATTTATTTAAGTTTCTTGCTCTCTAACACTACTCTTTGTTTTCTAGTAACTCCCAACTTAATAGTGGTTGCTTGCAGCCTTGTTGGTAGTATATTAGAATAAAATTAAAAAAAAAATCTGCAGCCTAAGTTTTTATTAAACATTAATTGAAAATCAATAAGAGTACTAACAATATTAAAAAACTCTAAAAACCTGTAGGGGGTTCTGTAACAAAAACATCAAGAGCAGCACCACTGCATATACCATTGTTTAGTGCATCTAAAAGATCTGCTTCATCAACAATACCTCCTCGTGCAACATTTATTATCTTAACTCCAGGCTTGCACATCTTAAACACCTGTTTATTGATGAAACCTACAAAATTAAAGAATATATATATATATATATATATATATATATATATATATATATATATATATATATATATACACATATATAAATATATATACATATACACGTATATAAATATATACACATATATAAATATAAATATATATATATAATATTATATATATATATATATATATATATATATATATATATATATATATATATATATATATATATATATACATATATATACATATATATACATATATATATATATATATATATACATATACATATATATAGATATATATATATATTAGCCAATCCCATAATTATTTTTGACAGCCAATTTTTATGCAGAGTGGCTAATGAGTGAAATAGAGGGCATATTTATAAGAAAAATTTTTTTGTTTTTAATTTTTTCTTGTTAGAAGTATTTGCGCCAATTGCTCAAAGTTAAGCTTTTTGCAATTTTCAACTAAAATTTGGACAAATTTGAATCCAGTTAATTTTTTCGACAATATTTTTATTATATGGCCCTGTACCAAATAAAATACAGTGCCTTTTAATTTAAGAAATATATAGTACCTAATATACAGTATCTTTTCTAATATATATAGTATTATAATATCATAATATATTTCATATATATATTTCACAATATATATAGTACACAAATATATAATATCTTTCACTTATTACGATAGATAAATTAACACTTAGGTTATTGTAAAGTGATTTTTTGTTGATCTATGAGGTCATATCCTGTCATGCAACAAATTTTACTATTGTCACCTCATTTTGGTATCAGATGATGTTTTTTGACAAAAAAATACTGTTATTGGAGCCTTGTACCTAGTGGTGGGCAAAAAATGTTTTTAATTTTCACGTTTCATTCCTTTCAAAAGACATGTGTTTTTCACAAAAACACGTGTTTTTCGCATTGCACTTATTGAATCAACAACTCTTAGGCCAAGCGCAATAACAAGCCATATATGCAGCTTGCCTTAGTTTTTAACTTTAAACCTACGTTTTAACCTTTTGGTGGAGCTTCAGTTCCATGGCTCCAGCTCGGTACCACAAGTCTGGTATATACATCGACTATCTTAAAGCCTGCTGCTACAAGGTAGTGTTGCTACATCGACTGTCTTATAGCTTTGTGCTACAAGGAAGTGCCGCTACGTCGATTGAGGATTTGGCATAGAGCAGCTATCTTTTTTCTTTTATTATTTCAATTAATATTCCTAATGTTTAAAAAACCTCCATTGACGAGAGCCGAACAAGCGGAAAAAAAGAATTATTTTAGACCGCTTAACTGTTGCTTTATCAGTTTTTATTTGTTTTTTTTTTCACGCTATTTCTCTTTTAAAACAGCATTTCTCAACTCTTCTAGTATTTTGCTGCCCTTATGAACATGAACAAGTAAATTATGTGTATTCTTTGAATAAACTTTTCCACAATATTTGCAACTGTTGTTTGTTTCACCTAAGGTTTTTAGAAAAAGGCTCTTGACCATGCTACTTTACGAGGCGTCTTTATTGAGAAA
>NC_088930.1:29640000-29737500 GCF_038396675.1 Hydra vulgaris | reverse complement strand
GTTTTAATAAACAATCCAAAGTTGTAAAGAAGGACTCCTATGTAGCCTCAACAATTAACGACAAAAGCACTAACAGGAACATTATCTATGTGCAATATGAAGCTTTTAATTCACTGATATTTTATACTGTTGACATATTCTATTTTAAGAAAAATGTTAGCAATATGTATAGGAGTTTTAACCAGCTTTACAAAACAAAACTTTTTTAAAACATTGATTCATAAAGCAAGATCAGCAAACAGAATAATCTTGAATATTTAATTAAAATATTCCTGAATAACATATGTAAAATTCAATATATCATATCTAAACTAAAACCTATTTGCTGCTACAAAACCCTTCAAGAATATTGAGAATATGAAAAAGTCTATTTTCTGCTATAGAACAAAACTCCCATCAGCAACTTGAGGATTGTCAGAAATGTAATAGGTTATTATTAAAAATGGATGTCAAGGTTGTACTAAAGTTTGTTTTGAAGACACACCAAAGACCAAATACAATATACCAGACACACAAAAAATAATATTATTGACAAAAAATTAAATACGATGTTAAATAGTTAAATCAACTACTTATTTTTTAAATTTTAAATAAATCTATATTAGAAAAACCAGTTGTGCATTGTGCTATATTTATATAAGTTATTACATAATATGTGCTATATTTATATAGGTTAAATGATATATGTTATTTAGAATGTCATACATTATAAGACATACATGTCATATGACATTTAGAAATTTATTGGTATGAAAAAACATGTATGTCTTAAGTTTTATAAAAGAAGCAATTTCTAGTGAATGCAAAGCCTCCTCTGATTCTACAAACTGTTAATGACGCTGGTCAATCTAATGCTGTTAAGTGATGAAACTAGTTAGTTTCATCACTTAAAAGCATTAAGTAGAAAGAACATGGGTTTATGATACAACAGCTGAAAAAAGAGGAATAGTAATTCCTTTTTTTTCAGCTGTTGTATCATAAACTCATGTAATTCCTCTTTTTTCAGCTGTTGTATCATAAACTACATAAAAGCATTGTTCTATGCTATGTGTGGTCTATGTTTATAAATCTTTCAAAAAACATAAGTTTATTGTATCCAATGCTAAGTTTTTTGAAAGATTTAAACAATCACAATCTTAATCATGGATTTCACAATCACAACCCTAACCATATGGAACTAACCATTTGATCAAAATATTTTTTAATTTAAATACACCAAAATTAAAGAAATAAAGAAAAAATGTTTGAAGGAAAAACATTGCGATGTTAGGACTATGAAGAACTGGTAAAACTTGTTCAGCTTTTTGTTGGCAGATGTATTAAAAGAGGTTTCCACATTTGGTATGCTGGTTCTAATTATCATGCAAAATGAATGTCGAACCCCATTTATCATCCAAAAATATTCTTTCTCTTTTACTTTTTTAGGCTCACTGATAAAGAAGGTAAAAAATATATTTGAGAGCATGTTTGAATTGTTTACAAAAATTCTTTCTGAAAGCTACTATTACTCCTGGCGCCACTGCCATTTTTTTTAATTTAGTGAGCTTAAATCAAATGACCCTGAATGAGTAAAAATCAAACATGATGAAATTGAAATAAATACCTGAGGAGCTGATCTTAGGAATCTTTATCTTGTTCACTCTACAACTGCTCAACAAGTTATGCAGAAAAAAACCACAATGTCATTGATGACCATAATGTCAGAAACTTGTAAACATTTAAAGTATTTTCTTCTTAAAAACCTAGACCTTCAGTTATTTAATGGTACAATAAAAAAAAATCTTTTTTATTGTCTTTGATTGATTACTTTTTCATTTTTTAAAACTACAGACTACATGAGTGGCTAAACATTCCATCAGAGAATTTGAACTAAAAGTTTTTATTCAGTGGAGAAAAAACAACTCAAATTGTTGTAACAAAATTATTTTAACTACTCAAACTAATATTTATACAATAATTCAAAAATACCCTTAAAAAAAACACTACATTACAGAAGTTATGTCCTTGGATTGTTTTATATTTCCATTGCATATGTAGTCCTATCATATTATTGTTAAACTGGCCTTGATATTGACTTTCAAAGCCCATTATATCTTCATAAAAGCGCACTTAGAGTGTCTTGCTCTTCTGGGTAAGCATCCATAATATCCTTGAATTATATTGAGATGAACTTGAAGGATATGTGTTTTGAGTGATGTTCTGCATCCCATTTTGGCATAATTCTATATGAGAATCTGAACAAAATTCACATAGTTTTCATTTTTTGTTGTTGTTGCAATTGTTCATGGCATTTTGGGTAGCCAAAAAGGAGATTTTAGTTTCAGATAGTTTTGAAAAAAAATCTTGGAGGTACTTAAAAGTTGCTGATACTTTGTCAAAAACAATAACAAATTGTTTGCTAAGAACTTAGTCTGATTTGGTCATTCCTTTCTGTAATATTGTGCCAGTCTGAGCCAGTCAGAAGCTCAGCATTTGATTTGGTAAGAACCGAATCTCTGATTAGATTGTTGACATCATTCTGGTAAGGAAAATATGCAAATCTTAACCACACCTGTAAAACTGTCTCCAATGTCTTCTTTGCTGTTGAACTTGCAAAAATTACATAAGAAGCACATTTATCAGCAGGAAGATGAAAGATTTCTACCCAATAGCCATCACAAAGAAAGTCAGATAATTGTAAGAAAAATGAGATAATAGTTTTAGAGAGATCAAACCATGATCAGAGTTATATAAGGGTGAATCTGGAAAAACTGACCACTGACTAGGATCAGAAACAAGGCAAAAGTGGAGTAGAGAAGGTAAATGATTCAGATTGTCTGGAAAGTGAGTTGAAAAATTGACTATTTGTGTTAGAGATTAAGAAAGGCAAAATAAAAAGAAAAAAAAAATTATATATATATATATATATATATATGTATATAAATGTGTATAAATGTATAAATATATAAATATATAAATATATAAATATATATATATATATATATATATATATATATATATATATATATATATATATATATATATATATACACCCTTAGAATTAGCAATAATAAGGTTTACAAAAAATTTTGAAACAGACAGATCCATAAATGGGCAAAGGTTTAGTATAAAATTGACAGAAAATCAAATGCAGAGTTTGCCGACTTTTATTTTAAACATCGATGTTTGTTAAGTAATAATTAGTTTTATTTTATTTTAATCATCATACTGATTATCATACTGATTTTTAATCATCATACATAATGAAATAATCTTTTTTTGGTTTTTATTTTAAATTTTTTTTTCATATTTGGAATTTAAATAGAACGTCTGTTTTGCTGTTTTATTTCAAATACTATATTATTCTATATTGGGAATATAAAAGTTTGTATTTCCATTTTTATTTTATTTTATTTGGAATTTAAATAAAAAGTTCATTTTATTGTTGTGTTAATTTGTTCAGAACTCAAATAAAACATTTTTTTTTTAATTCTTTTATCTTTTTTATAAAATTTTATTTTGAAAAAATATTCCTTTTGCTGCTTTTATATTTTTTGAAATAGAAAACAAAATTCAGTTTACAATTGTGATATTTTTTACTTACCGCAACTTAAAAAGGTTTGAAATTCATTCTACCTCTCAATATTATAATATCTCAATGAAATATTTGAATAGCGGAAAAATCCTACTCTAATATCTATTATTAAAGCACCTCAGAGTGATTTCAGATAACTTTGAGATAAAATTATTTATAGGGGTCAGAAAGGATAAGAGCTTTTAAAAAAATTTCTAAATAATATAAGTATGAAAATATTTTAACAAGTCAGACCTTTAGTTTGAGGAATTAAAGGAGTATGAACAGTTATAAAGTCAGATTGTTGCCATATTTCTTCTAGAGGTAATGAATGAACTCCAAAAGCCTTTGATTCTTCTTCACTAACCAATGGGTCAAACCCTATTGTCTATAAAATATTAAACTAAATCATGATGCTAATCACAAGAAAAAATATGTAACATTAAATATTTTAACTATATAATACAATAATAACCACAATCTACAATTATAATGCCAAATCATATAAAATACAATTCACTTTGCTGCAAACAATCTATAATTTTACTTAAAGAGCATAATGCTTATTTTTAGAGGTCAAATTGTTAAAAAAACTTTTTTTTTTTTTTTTTTTCAAAAAAAAAAAAAACCACAAATAAAGGGCAGTGTGTTGAACAATTTTGATATATCTGTATGCAGATAAAATTATTTCCAGTAATAAAAAGTAAACAATAAGTTATTTTCAATACATCATGGAGCAAAAAAAATATTATTAAGAAAAGATTAATGGATACCACATTATACTAACGGATATCTTCAACTTCAACTTTCTTGAAAATAATAAAAAAACCCTTTATCAGTAACAATTTACTACTGTTAATAAGAGTCTAAAAAGTTTAAATTTAATCTATATTAGAGCATGTTTGAAACAACACAACAGACTGTAGAGTACAACTTGACTTGAAAAAATAAATCAATACTTGCATCTAAATATAAGAATTTTTTCAGTAGAAAAGAGATTAGAATAAGCTACCACATAAAATATTTGTAAAAACCAAGGAATCAAGGTCAGAAACAAAAACCAAACCAAGGAGTGTAATTGATTTAAGTTTTCTGCAAAACTTTAAAATTGTTGACTTTGAAAATATCAAGATGGAATAGTATATGAGAGCATGCAATAAACAAGATTTGGAGCAAGTATTAAACTAGGTTTGGAGCAAGTTGCAAAAAATTGCACATAAACAGCTAGATATCAACATTTTAATGAAATTTACAATAGTACAAATATTAATATAAAGTAAAAAAGCAGCATATCATATATACACACATACACACACAAATATATAAATACATACTGAGAAGTGACCGGGGCCAGGGCCCCGGCTAAAAATGAGACTTTTTGCAAACCTGGCCCAGGCCCTAGCAAAATTATAAGATTTAGCAGAAAGGAATGCAACTCTACAACAATGGGCAAGTGGCTCAAGCTTGGCAAATAAAGCAGGTCTAATTACATTTACAATGTGCTTTTAGACTTAGTCAGAGAGTAAGAGGGTTGCTATTCGTCAATATAGGAATGCCAACAAAATTGCAATATATTTTTGCAGTAAATAAATGAGTTATACTGTCTAACTAAAATTTTGGATGCAAGCCTTGAGCTGTTACAGAAGAGAGATCAGATTAAAAACCGGCTGCTAGTTCTAAGCTATCAAAAAGCAAAGATTTTTTTTGAAAAAAGTGGAGTTGTCAACAAATAGAATCACTTTATATGTAATAATTTTATCAAGACAAGAATAAATGGTAGTACCATCAGCGAACAAGGCCACCTTAGATGTGAGAATTTCAGGAAGATCGTTAATGTAAATTTAAAAGTATAGAGTCAAGGATGGAACCTTGAGTAACCCCTGAAGTTACAGGAAATGAAAAAGAGTGCTGTTCATCAAGAATAACTTTTATAGTACGATTGGTAAGGAAGGATTCAATAATCTTAAAGATGTTACCTGATATGCCATAGGAAGAGATCTTATGGAGAAGAGTAGCATGCCAGACTTTATCAAAGGAATAGAAATGTCATGAGTGATAGCCTTAACTATCTAATGCATACTAAAACCTAATCTAATGCACTATAAAACCTATCAGTTATTACTGTTAACAAATCAGCAGTAGAACAAGAAGATTAAAAACCATATTTGATGATCAGTAAGTTATTAGATTCAAGATGAGAGATTAGGTGATTGTTAATTACAGACTCAAAACCATGCTTATGATAAAAAGAAGGGTAATGGGACAGTAGAAACACAAGTCAGATTTCTCTCCAGGATTTTTAAAAATAGGGATAACAGATGCTGCTTTCCTGCAGGCTGGAAAATAAGACTCTGATAAGCACTTCAGCTATATCAGGTAGGATGTGATTAGTTGAATAAAGAGATAATATTGATGAAAAGTTCTTAGCTTTCAATTCAGCTTAGTCTTTAGGTGAGGTAACAAAATCTGAACCATGCAAGAGAGGTGAAATAACAGATTTGCCCTTATTAAAGACACTGTTAAAGATTCTCCAGAAGTCTGTGGAACCTAATTTTTGAGATGAAATACAAGATTTTGTGACCTGAAAATAGTGGGCTTTGGCGTTAGACAAAACCTTTTTACAAAGGTTTCTAGCAATGGTAAACAGACATCTGTTTTTTTTGGCAATAAATATAATAATCGTAAATTGCAGCAGCGCAATAAGAAAAAAACTATGGAGAAGAGTAAAACTTGACTTAAAATCATCCAAAGGAAAGTAATAGATTCCATGCCAGCTTGAAGCCAAGAAGTTATGTAAGAAGCACTATGTCACCAGGAAGATAAAAGATTTCTTCCCAAGAGCAATCACAAAGAAAGTCATAAAAAAAGTCCTGGTTAGCTTTAAGGTAGTAAGAGGTACAATAATAGGGGTATTCTGATGATGATGAATTAAATAATAGTTTTAGAGAGTTCAAACCATGATCAGAAGCATATAGGAGTGAATGTGGAAAAACTGAGCACTGACTAGGATCAGAAACAAGACATAAGTCAAGTAGAGAAGGTAAGTGATTCGGATTGTCTGGAAAGCGATTTAACTATTTGTGAGATTAAGAAAAGCAAATGTTGTGGGCTTTAATGCCAGCAAAGTCACTGACACTAGAGCCAAGCCATTCAGTGTGATGAGCATTAAAGTAACCAACAGTAGCGATATTGGCTAAAGGATAAAGAGAAAAGGCTTGGCCAATTTGATCAGAAATAACATCAAAAAGAGTGCAGCCTTGAGATGAAAGAGAGCGATATAGAACAAAGAGAAAGGTGATTGAATGAAGTGGTGCTCAACGAAAGCACATAAAAGAATAGTCTATGGATTCAAACCTTGTTTCTTGACAAATGGGTGAATTCTTACAAATGTAAATGCCAAGGATGTGACTAATGTAAAAAGACCATGCATATTACTATTAAACTCTATGAATTAAAGGCTAATCATCAACACTAAGATAGCCATCAACACTAGGATCACAAAATGAAACAGCTGACTGACAAACTAGTCTCACAACGAGCAAGTAGGTCTGATGAACACTGAGTTCACGTCAAAAATAAGACTCAACATATATATTATATATATATATATATATATATACATACATATATAAATATGTAAACTGATTTCAATAAAAAAGGTAGCATATAACTATTTTTAAATATATTTTAATATAATAATATATTAACAATATTTTGCTGAACTATTGTGGTCATCTGGTAATGATAAAACGTTACAAAATAACATAAAACAAATTAAAAGAAGACATTAAAAAGCGTAAAATATTAAAACCAATTTAATAATATAATAATGACTTCAGTTAAATTTTGGTCAAAATGGATCCCCAAGTTTTTGCTTTAACATTATCCCCGTCATCTCAATTTAGAACAGTTTGCCCAATACCTATCTCATATTGAACTTTTGCTTTGTTTATCTCCAGGAATTCTCTAATTTTTCTTATTCTGTATTCTGGAACGACTGCCAAGGTCTTAGAATTCAGCCAATCAGTTACCACGGCATGTTCAAGAATGTTTTGTGGTTCCTGAACTCAACCGTTTTTGATTTTTACAGGCTCTTTGGTGTTCTGCACAATATATTTACTATATAAATATTTAAAAATAGTTATATGCTGCCTTTTTTATTGAAAGCAATTTACATATTTATAAACATATTGTATAACAAGAATATGACTTTTAAAGATTTTAAAAACATATATATATATATATATATATATATATATATATACATACCTTCATTCCAAAAGATTGCATTCTCAGAGCAACTTCTCGACCAATTCTTCCAAGTCCAATGATAGCTAGTGTCTTTCCCATCAACTCACAGCCCATAAACTAAAATAAATTGGAATTTACAAAATAGACTATACACAAAGCTGAATACAATATTGGGATAGAGTAATATAAAAAGTGAGTTATAGCTCACAGGAGCAGCAACCAAAGGATTTGTAGAAAAAAGGACATACAAATACAACAAAATGCAATGACAAAAACAAATATTACAAAATGCAATGACTGTGGAACAAAGGCTCAAACTTATGCAACGCTAAATTTATTTAAAAGATAGAAGTATGAGATTATTTTCTCTTTTACAATTTTCATTGAACATAAATCTTTGTTTTATTTATTAGTTTATATATAAGAATGGCAACACTCTTAAAGAGTGTTGCCATTCATAAATATAGAAATATTAATAGGAATAACAATATTGCAATAATTTGCAATATTGTTATTCCTATTAATATTTCTATTGCAATAATTTTACCACCCACTGATCCACTGAATCCACTGAAAAAATTTTACCATCCAAGTTGTGATAGAAGAATAATCACATTAAAAATTAGATGTTGGTTCTAAGCTAAAATGATTAAATATTTTTATAAATATCCCAGAATTTTACGATATGAAAAGAATTTACAGAGAAAACCAGCATGCTAAACTTTAGAAGGACCAAAACCTGTTATGATTTTCAGGGAGTAAGTTGTTAGACACTAGATAAAAGTTTTTTCTTTAAATTGGAACCAAAGATATAATTTTTCAGCAGACAGGAAAACAAGATTCAGTGAAGCATATGTAAATGGTTTAGAAAATGTTGAAAGTTCTGGAGATTTTATGAGATTTTTTTTTTTTTTTAAACCTCTTCGCTTCCAACAAGGCTGCAACAAGCCACTAATTAAAGTTGGAAGTTACTGAAAGAGAAAAGATGAAGATTGTAGAGCAAGATAACGATTGACGGACAACTTGAAGGATTGCAAATTGAATGAATCAGGAGAAAAAGGTGAAGGAAGCGAATTCCAAGGAGCTGATGTTCGAGGAAAAAAACTAGACGAATAAGCGTTTTTGGAGCACTTAGGAACAGTCACAGAAAAAGGATGACACTTAATTGAATGATGAGTAACACGAGAATGAATTTTAGTAGATGGCACAAAAGACGCTAGCTCTTTAGAGCAGTGCCCATTATAGTATTTGTAGAAAAGAAAAAAAGAAGCAACATTACGACGATGTGATAATGGTTGGAGGTTGGCTGCAAGAGCAGGTCCAACTATGTTTACAATGGGTTTTTGCACCTTGTCTAAAAGAGAAAGGGCATCGTTAGAAGATCCGCCCCAGATATGGCAACAGTATTCCATACAAGGCCGGAATTAAGATTTATAGAGATAGAGAATAGAATCCGAAGTAAGAAAGTGACGAGCTCAATAAAGAGATGCAACCTTAGCAGATGCTAATTTTGCAACTGATTTGATATATGGTTTCCAAGAAAGATTGGAAGTAAGAGTTAATCCTAGAAAATGAAGAGTAGATGACTCATCGAGTACATCACCAATCAAACATATAGGAAGATCTAAATTATTGCGATAACAATTGGCTGAAAAAAATTGAGTTTTATCTGTATTGAAGTTCACCAACCATTGTGAGCCCCATGCTGTAGCAGAAGTGAGATCCTTTTCAAGCTCAAAGGCCCCCTCCAAGCAATCAGAGAGTGTTGGTTTCTTATCACGACAAGAATAAATGGAAGTATCCTCAGCAAACAATGCCACTTTAGATGTGAGAATATCTGGAAGATTGTTGATGTAAATTAAAAAGAGTATAGGGCCAAGGATAGAACCTTGAGGAACCCCTGAACTTACAGAATAAAAAGAAGAGTGCTGTCCATCGAGGACAACTTTTATGCTACAATTGGAAAGGAAGGATTCAATAATCTTAAAGATGTTGCCAGATACACCATAAGAAGAAAGCTTATGGAGAAGACCAGCATGCCAAACTTTATCAAAACCTTTTGAAATGTCAAGAGCGATGGCCTCAACCTCTCCACCTTTACCTAATGCACGATAAAACTTATCAGTTATTACTGTTAGCAAATCAGCTGTAGAACGAGAAGATCGAAATCCATATTGATGGTCAGAAAGTAAGTTATTAGATTCAAGATGAGAGATTAAGTGTTTGTTAATTAAAGATTCAAAAACCTTGCTTATGATAGGAAGAAGACTTATGGGACGGTAGTTAGACAAATCAGATCGCTCTCCAGAATTTTTGGAGATAGGGATAAAGGATGCCGCTTTCCAGCAGGCTGGAAAACAAGACTCTGATAAGCACTTGTTGAATAGTTTTGAGAGTATAGACGACAGCTCCGGAGAACACTTTTGCAAGACAATAACAGGTATGTTGGCCGGGCCACAAACTGTAGATGAGTTTAGGCAGGAAATCACTTTAGATACAGAATGGAGTGATATTAATGTCAAGCAATGGATCAACCTGTTTGTTGACGATATCAGGTGGAACGCAACTAGTGGAATCAAGAGATGATATTGATGAAAATTTTTTAGCAAACAATTCAGCTTTGTCTTTAGGTGAGGTGACAAAGTCTGAACCATACAAGAGAGGTGGAATTATAGACTTGCCCTTATTATTGATACTATTAAAGATTCTCCAGAAGTCACGAGAGCCTAATTTTTGAGATAATATACGAGATTTTATGACCTGAATATAGTGGGCTTTGGCGTTAGACAAAATCTTTTTACAACTGTTTCTAGCAGTAATAAACAGACATCTGTTTTCTGGAAAATTGTTTTGCTGATAAATATGGAAGTAACGGTTTCGATTGGCAATCGCAGCAGCACAGTGTGAGGAAAACCATGGAGGCGAGTGAGGCTTGACCTGGAATCATCGAGAGGGAACAAAAGATTCCATGCCAGCTTGAATTCACGAAGTTATGCAAGATGCGCATTTGTCGACAGGAAGACTAAAGATTTCTACCCAAGGGCCATCACGAAGAAAATCACGGAAAGAATCCCAGTCAGCTTTACTGTAGTTGTAAGAGGTACGATAATAGGGGGATTCAGGTGATGAAGAAGAATGAGACATTAGTTTTAGGGAGATCAAACTGCGATCAGAAGCACCTGAGGGTGAATGTGGAGAAACTGAGCGCTGACTAGGATCAGAAACAAGACATAAGTCGAGTAGAGAAGGTAAATGATTAGGGTTGTCAGGAAAGCGAGTTCGAAAGTTGACTATTTGAGTTAGGGATTGAGAAAGGCGAAAGTTGTGGGCTTTAATGCCTGCAGAGTCACTGACACTAGAGCCAAGCCATTCAGTGTGGTGAGCATTAAAGTCACCGACAACAACTATATTAGCTGATGGATAAAGAGAGAGGGCTTGGTCAATATGATCAGAAATAACGTCAAAAAGAGTGCAGTCTTGAGATGAAGGAGAGCAATATAGAACAAAGAGAAAGGCAACAGAGTGAAGTGGTGCTAAACAAAAGCACATGAAAGAATAGTGTGTGGATTCAAACCTAGTTTCACGACAAATGGGTGAACTCTTACGAATGTAAATGCCCAGGCCAAGCATGTGACTATTGGAGTCTTTATGAATTAAAGGAAGTTAACCATCAACACTAAGATCGAAAGATGAGACAGCCGAACTCAAATTAGTCTCACAAAGAGCAAGTAGATCTGGGGAACTCTGCAAGAGATAAGACTCAACAGAGGAAAAGTTACTTTGAAGACCACGAATATTAGTGAATGATAGGTTTAAAGAACTTGGTGATGATGGTTTTTTGTGTTTTATAGTTTTTTGGTACTTTATTCATTTTAAAATTAGATTGAAAAACTTGACTCAAAGCATAGATAGTGCTCAGAACACCGTTTAATAGGCCACACAATTGCCTCATTACTACTAATAAACCCTAAGCCGTAACAAAGGGCTTCAAATATGGCCTCCGCAATGCACACCAAAAGTACAAACAGGAACACCATCCATGCGCAACATGGCACTGTTAATACTTTGATATTTTTCAGCTGTTGATGGTATCAGCCTCTCTGAGAGCTACCACAGAGTTCGGGAAACCTGACTACCAGCCGGCCTCAGAACCATAAAACTGAGTTTTAGAGCTGTACATTAGGAGATAATAGAATGAGTTGCCTAGTCATAAAAACAGAGACACAAGCAAAACCCATGCATTGAGTCAAGAAGATCCAGCACTCAACATTCTAAACTGGAAACAATGTATTAAAAATACATCTGCGCCAGCCTAATAGATGAAGAAGGGGTGCGAAGCTGGTCAACGGATAGAATCTGTTTACCCCTTAAGTCTTTGCCTAGGAGGCCTTCTACAAAATAATAGCCGGATGCGTTTAACATCTGCCCAAGATGAGTATTTTTATCGAGACACCATCTCTAGCCTTTACTCAACCAAGAGCCCCAAGGCAGGGGGTATTTTAAGTTGGAGTTGGCATCTCCTTGCCTTTGCCTAAAAAGGCGTATCCTACAAGGCAGCAGGACATGAAGCAGATTGTACTGGGTTACATGTTACCAGTAGCAGGATAACCTGACCTGTTTTAAAAATTATGCTACACCTTCGGAAAGATGGGATTGAGAAGTTACTATTTTTTCAACAAATTGGATAAGTCCCCAAGTAGAATGCCAAGAATATGTATGGCAGCTATTGCTGCCAAGGCTGATTAAAAGGTAAGCAAAATATAAATTAGCCCAATAGAACTTTAAATTTTTTTGTAAACCTAAAAAAAAGGAAGACAACATATAATTCAGGTAGACTTTGCTTATAGTTTCTCTCCCTATAGTAAGTAAAACTATGATATCTTATTTCGAAAAGTAGTGTCCAAAAATTTGCGGACTAAATTTTATAAGATTGTGACAGGAATGTTAACATAAGCTGTAGAAGAGTTAAGAAATAACTTAAACTCAATAACTGGATATCTAACAACCTATTTTTCTGGGATGTCAAAAAGAATGTGGTCATTAGATTCATAAACTCAACACAAAGAAAAGTTTTTTGTGTTGAGCTCTGCTTTTTTTATAAAAGAGGTAAAAAGATAATACAGGTTAATGTATGAGATAGAATGTTTGACTTGGCTTTCTTAATGATACTTTTAAAGATTTAATACTATCTATAAAACCTAACTTTAGAGATAAAACACAAGATTTAGTACATTGTAAGTATTGGACCTTAACATTAAACAGAACCTTTTAGTACTAAATTTTTGTATTAGTTCTTATAAGAGTCATACTTTGTAGTACCAAATTCTTGTATTAGTTCTTTAGAGAGTTAATGACACTGCATATACCACAGTGCCATTGGGCTGGCTAATCTTCTGATATATATTATATATATATATATATATATATATATATATATATATATATATATATATATTATATATAAAATATATATATATATATTATATATATAATATATACATATATATTATATATATATATATATATATTATATATATATAATATATATTATATATAATATATATATTATATATATATATATAATATATATTATATATACAATATATATATATATAATATATATTATATATATAATATATATATATATACATATAATATATATATTTATATATAATATAATATATATATATTATATATATAATATATAATATATATATATTTATATATATTATATATAATATATATTGTATATATAATATATATTATATATATAATATATAATATATATATATATATATATTTTTTTTTTTTTTTTTTTTTTTTTTAAACATCTTCGCTTCCAACAAGGCTGCAAGCAGCCACTAATTAAAGTTGGAAGTTACTGTAAGAGAAAAGATGAAGGTTGTAGAGCAAGATAACGATTGACAGATGATTTAAAAGATTGCAAATTATATGAATCAGGAAAGCAAGATGAAGGAAGCGAATTCCAAAGAACTGATGTTCGAGGAAAAAAACTAGACGAATAAGCATTTTTGGAGCACTTAGGAACAGTCACAGAAAAAAGATGACACTTAATTGAATGACGAGTAACACGAGAATTTTAGTAGATGGCACAAGAGACGCTAGTTTTTTAGAGCAGTGCCCATTATAGTATTTGTAGAAAAGAGAAAGAGAAGCAACATTACGACGATGAGATAATGGTTGGAGGTTGGCTGCAAGAGCAGGTCCAACTATGTTTACAATGCGTTTTTGCACCTTGTCTAAAAGAGAAAGGACATCATTAGAAGATCCGCCCCAGATATGGCAACAGTATTCCATACAAGGCCGGATTTGAGATTTATAGAGATAGAGAATAGAATCCAGAGTAAGAAAGTGGCGAGCTCGATAAAGAGATGCAACCTTAGCAGATGCTAATTTTGCAACTGATTTGATATATGGTTTCCAAGAAAGATTGGAAGTAAGAGTTAATCCTAGAAGATGAAGAGTAGGTGACTCATCGAGTACATCACCGTTCATAAATATAGGAAGATCTAAATTATTGCGATAACGATTGGCTGAAAAAAATTGAGTTTTATCTGAATTAAAGTTCACCAGCCACTGTGAGCCCCATGCTGTAGCAGAAGTGAGATCCTTTTCAAGCTCAAATGCCCCATCCAGGCAATCAGAGGGTGTTGGTTTCTTATCACGACAAGAATAAATGGTAGTATCATCAGCAAACAATGCCACCTTAGATGTGAGAATATCTGGAAGATCGTTAATGTAAATTAAAAAGAGTATAGGGCCAAGGATAGAACCTTGAGGAACCCCTGAAGTTACAGAATAAGAAGAAGAGTGTTGTCCATCGAGGACAACTTTTATGCTACGATTGGAAAGGAAGGATTCAATGATCTTAAAGATGTTGCCGGATACACCATAAGAAGAAAGCTTATGGAGAAGACCAGCATGCCAAACTTTATCAGACGCTTTTGAAATGTCAAGAGCGATGGCCTCAACCTCTCCACCTTCATCTAATGCACGATAAAACCTGTCAGTTATTACTGTTAGCAAATCAGCTGTAGAACGAGAAGATCGAAATCCATATTGATGGTCAGAAAGTAAGTTATTAGATTCAAGATGAGAGATTAAGTGTTTGTTAATTAAAGATTCAAAAACCTTGCTTATGATAGGAAGAAGACTTATGGGACGGTAGTTAGACGAATCAGATCGCTCCCCAGAATTTTTGAAGATAGGGATAATAGATGCGGCTTTCCAGCAGGCTGGAAAACAAGACTCTGATAAGCACTTGTTGAATAGTTTTGAGAGTATAGACGACAGCTCCGGAGAACACTTCTACAAGACAATAACAGGTATGTTGTCTGGGCCACAAGCTGTAGAAGAGTCTAGGCAGGAGATCACTTTAGATACAGATGCTGGAGTGATATGAATGTCAAGCAATGGATCAATCTGTTTGTTGGCAATATCAGGTAGAACGCAATTAGTGGAATCAAGAGATGATATTGATGAAAAGTTTTTAGCAAACAGTTCGGCTTTGTCTTTAGGTGAGGTGACAAAGTCTGAACCATACAAGAGAGGTGGAATTATAGATTTGCCCTTATTATTGATATTATTAAAGATTCTCCAGAAGTCACGAGAGCCTTATTTTTGAGATGAGATACGAGATTTCATGACCTGAGAATAGCGGGTTGTGGTGTTAGACAAAACCTTTTTACAGTTGTTTCTAGCAGTAATAAACAGACGTCTGTTTTCTGGAAAATTGTTTTGCTGATAAATATGGAAGTAACGGTTTTGATTGGCAATCGCAGCAGCACAGTGTGGGGAAAACCATGGAGGAGAGTGAGGCTTGACCTGGAATCGTCGAGAGGGAATAAAAGATTCCATGCCAGCCTGAATCCACGAAGTTATGTAAGAAGCACATTTGTCGACAGGAAGTTGAAAGATTTCTACCCAAGGGCCATCACGAAGAAAATCACGGAAAGAATCCCAGTCAGTTTTACTGTAGTTGTAAGAGGTTCGATAATAGGGGGATTCAGGTGATGAAGAAGAATGAGATATTAGTTTTAAAGAGATCAAACTGTGATCAGAAGCACCTGAGGGTGAATGTGGAGAAACTGAGCACTGACTAGGATCAGAAACAAGACATAAGTCAAGTAGAGAAGGTAAATGATTAGGGTTGTCAGGAAAGCGAGTTGGAAAGTTGACTATTTGAGTTAGGGATTGAGAAAGGCGAAAGTTGTGGGCTTTAATGCCTGCAGAGTCACTGACACTAGAGCCAAGCCATTCAGTGTGGTGAGCATTAAAGTCACCGACAACAACTATATTAGCTGATGGATAAAGAGAGAGGGCTTGGTCAATATGATCAGAAATAACATCAAAAAGAGTGCAGTCTTGAGATGAAGGAGAGCGATATAGAACAAAGAGAAAGGCAATAGAGTGAAGTGGTGCTAAACGAAAGCACATGAAAGAATAGTCTGTGGATTCAAACCTAGTTTCACGACAAACAGGTGAATTCTTACGAATGTAAATGCCCAGGCCAAGCATGTGACTATTGGAGTCTTTACGAATCAGAGGAAGATAACCATCAACACTAAGATCACAAGATGAGACAGCTGAACTCAAATTAGTCTCACAAAGAGCAAGTAGGTCTGGTGAACTTTGCAAGAGATAAGACTCAACAGAAGGAAAGTTACTTCGAAGACCACGAATATTAGTGAATGATAGATTTAGAGAACTTGGTGATGATGATGGTTTTTTGTGTTTTATAGTTTTTGGTACTTTATTCATTTTTAAATTAGTTTGAAGAACTTGACTCAAAGCATAGATAGTACTCAGAACACCGTTTAATAGCCCAAGCAATTGCCTCATTACTACTAATAAACCCTAAGCCGTAACAAAGGGCTCCAATCGTGGCCTCCGCAATGCACACCAAAAGTACAAACAGGGACACCATCCATGCGCAACATGGCACTGTTAATACTTTGATATTTTTCAGCTGTTAATGGAATCAGCCTCTCTGAGAGCTGCCACAGAGTTCGGGAAACCTGACTACCAGCCGGCCTCAGAACCATAAAACTGAGTTTTAGAGCTGTACCCTCATAAGGAGATAATAGAATGAGTTGCCTAGTCGTAAAAACAGTGACACAAGCAAACCCATGCATTGAGTCAAAAAGATCCAGCATTCAACATCCTAAACTGGAAACAATGTATTAAAAATACATCTGCGCCAGCCTAATAGATGAAGAAGGGGTGCAAGGCTGGTCAACAGATAGAATCTGTTTACCCCTTAAGTCTTTGCCTAGGAGGCCTTCTACAAGACAGTAGCTGGTTGCATTTAACATTTGCTTAAGATGAGTATTTTTATCGAGACACCATCTCTAGCCTTTACTCAACCAAGAGCCCCAAGGCAGGGGCTGTTTTATATCGGAGTTGGCATTTCATAGCCTTTGCCTAAAAAGGCGTATCCTACAAGGCAGCAGGACATGAAGCATACATATAATATATATATATATAATATATATATATATAATATATATATATATATATATATATACATATAATATATACATATAATATATATATATTATATATAATATAATATATATATTATTATATATATGCTATATATTATATATAATATATACTTTATATATATAATATATATTATATATAATATATATATATACATTATATATATATATATATATATATATATATATATATATATATATATATATATATATACTTTAACTACTTCAACAACTTTAGTACTTTTGGATCAATTAAATAAAAGCGATTCTTACAAAAACTCAACTAAGCTTACTTCAACTGAAACAAAACAACTTATTGAACTTTGTTTGTTTCGTTGTTATTTCTTGTGGAACGGTGAGATTCATGAGTTGGAGAATTAAGGCCCAATTGGATTGTCTTTTATGGTTGTTCTGGCTAAATCTTTTATACAATACCATGAGCAAAATCCAATAAAAATGGCAATGACAATGATTCCTTCAATTGATATTAAATTCTTTCATAGATATGTAGATGATTGCCAGGCTAGGTTTTCTAACTTAAAGCAAGCGGAACAGTTCCAAACAATCCTTTATAGGAAACATCCTTCTTTAAAATATACTATTGAAGTTGAAAACAAAAATAAGATACTTAACTTTTTGGATATAACTGTTATTAATAATACACGTGGAAAATATGAGTTCAAGGTTTACAGGAAAGATGCTATAACCAATATCCAAATCAAACCTCATTCTAATCTCGATCCCAAAATTTTAAAAGCAATATTCAATGGATATATACACAGAGCCTACTCAATATGCAGCGAAAACCATTTAAAAGATGAGATAAATTTTTTAATTCAAGTGTTTACTGATAATGGGTACGATGAAAATATGCTTGAAGATATTTCTTATCACGTTCAAAAAAAACGTTTAGCAAATAAAAATGAAATTCCATCAAACTCTAATAACCTTCCTACAATTTCTTTACCATGTATACCAATAATATCTCCCAGACTTAGAAGAATATTCAGAAAAGCTGGTTACAGAACTGTTTTTAAGTCAAATGCTAACCTAAAAACGCTATTAATGTCTAGAAATAAATCAAAATTACCACACAATAGCCAACCTGGAACCTATTTAATTTCGGTGAATCAAAACTTCAAATTAGAACAAGGGTTCAACAACACCAAATTTTTTTGACTGAAGGCAAGTTAAACCAGCCTGCATTAGCTTTGCATAAAGTAAATTAGATGAGGATATTGAATGGGATAGGGCAGAAAAACTTAAAGTTGAGGATAAGAAATTTGAGAAAAAAGTCCGTGAAGGCTTGGAGATACAAAAACATCAATGTTCTCCAACGTACGGTGGTATGAATTAGGACAATGGACAATATGTTAAAACAAATTTTTGGATTTCATTTTTTTCATACTTACGTAAAAGAAGCCATTATAAAGGTGACGTCAAAATTTAAAAAATTTTTGTTGTCATTTAACGGTCACAAATTTTGTAATTATATTATACTATATGCTGATGCCAGTGCCTATAATCAGGTGAAAATTTCAAATAAATTATTTAGTATTGAGAGAACTTGAATTATCTGATGTTTTAAATTAGTTTATATATATATATATATATATATATATATATATATATATATATATATATATATATATATATATATATATATATATATATATATATATATATATATATGTACTACCATTCATAATTATTTAAATGGTCATACTTTTCAACATAAGATATCAAAGTATTACTTACTATTTGGAGGAAAACTGAAAAAAAATCTAAATTATGTTATCTTCCTATTTATTAAACTTACATAAAAATTGATAAAAAGTTCCATTATAGTTTTCTTGCCAATTTAATTATTTATAGCAACAATAACCAATTGACAGTTGATTAAAGTCAATTTTATGCCACTCACTAAAAAATTTTCCAGCATCTTTTGTATTATTAGGCATTAGTTTTGGCATTACTTTTAATTTATCCTTTATAGGTTGGATAGGAGAGAGATTGGGTGATTGGGGAGTTCAAATTTTATTCAATACATGATCATTCTGTAACTTAATCAGATAACTTATACAATGCTTTGAGGAATATGTTTTGGATTTAAGCTTTGGGTTGTTTTCTTCTAAAAAAATTAATGGCTTCCTATTAACTATATTTTCTGAAGGTATTGCATGACTTTTTTTAAATGTCCAAATAAACTATTTTTGTAATCTCTATCCTTATTTTTTTAAAGTCACCTGTAGCATTCTGACCAAAACAGCCCCACACCTTAACAATATGTTACATCCACCATGTTTCGCAGTTGATAATACACAGTTACCTTTACAGTACCTTTAACTTGCTCCTGATTTATGACTGGGTTTGTTTTCAAAGCTGTCAGGGTTTCTTCACAAAAAATACACACTATTAGTTTCACATTTTGCCTTTTTACAGGCTTTGGAGATAGCTAACTTATTTAGACAAGATAATGTAATAAGCGAGTTTAATTCTAACAGCCTCAGTTGCTTAAGATCTTTCTAATCAGCAACTAACACCTCAGTTTCACCAAATTGAAATTTAATCTCTTTAGTCTTTTCAGTAAGCCAATTGTTATGTATATTCTTCTTTAAGTGGACATATTCGTATAACAAAAATATATTTGTATTAAATCTCAATAAATGACAATAAATGTAGGTCCTGCAAATAAGCATTTAATCAATACATGAAGGAGTGTTCTGACAAGCTTCTCAGAGTTATCCTAATCATGACCATAGACTTTTCCCAATTGAAATGTGAGACTTACTTTAATGTATACTTCATCAACCATTATAAGCTAAATACTCAAAATCTTGAACAATAATATCTAGTGAGTACAGAGGCTCTCCAACTGTGGTACTTCTCATTGCAAATAATTCTTCTTGTAAAACTTTTTTTAGTCATTTCAAGATTGTTTAATAAACGAACTGCTTCAGATAAAATAGAAAATTTTTCTATTACTTTTATTCGGTTCAGTGAAAATGTTGAAATAAAACACTGTGAATCCATATGAAATGCTGAATCACTTGTTGCTGAATATGTTGAATCACTTTTATTTTGAAGAAGAAATCTAAAAGAGTATTATGAATATAAAATTAGTTACAACAAGTAAAATGAAATAGTTTTTAATTCATGAAAATATAATAATAGTAATATTGTAATAACAATGATGGCTATTATAATATTGTTATTATTATTTTGACATATATTTTCATGAAATAAAGACTTTCTATGTTATTCTATTTAATGACATAAACAGCAATGTTTTTTATGTCATAAAGTATAATATATTATCATAAAAACTAAAATATATTCTTGTCAGCATCAAATATATTATTATAAAAACTAAAAGGTTACGTAATTGAATGTTCTTCACTGTGGCACTCCAGTTCCTTGAATAAAATCTTTTTATTATTATTATTTTTTTGTTAATTCACCTTGTCAAGGTCGAGAAGGCCACTACAGAAGAGGAGGCTACTTATTTGTGGTATAACCCTCTCTTAACTCTATAACTCCAAACCCTGACAAACAAGGCCGCTGTGTGAAGAAACGAGTTGAGCGCAGTACTACCAGGGATGTGGTGGGGATCGAACTCACAACCTCTCGCTTATGAAGCAAGCGCTCTACCACTACACCACTACCGCATTTAATTGTAAGACAATGTTATCATTACACTTGTAACTTTTAAGTTTTTTGTTTTCTTGTTTAGTTTCAAGCTTTCTTATAATATCACTGAATTCCAAGTTATCAGCACCATTAAAACTGTTAATTTCATCCAGGGGCGGATCTAGGGTACGTCTAATACGTCTTAAGATGTACCCAAAAATATCAAAAATATAAATTATACTATATTCGATTATTAATTGAGTTTTAAAAAAGTATATATCTTTTTTACTGAACTGTCAACTCAATAAGATTTAAGTACTACGCTTGCGTTTTACATTTACGGGCAACTGTGAAATAAAAATACCAATGGTTCTTGTTTAAAGCGATTTTTAAAACGTATATAAAAGTATCTTAACCGGAGGTTTAAGCAATTCTTGATAAATAATATTTACCTAAACAGATCAATAGACGTACCCAATTTTATTTTAATATATAATTAAAAATCTTTTTAAATTTGTATTTAGCTTGTTAAAAAAATAATTGAAAATTTTCTTTACTTATAACAATTTTTGGACGTACCTAATGCATAACACCCTTAATAAATTTTTGACGAAATCTATTGTTTTGCAATCATCAGGAGGTAAAAATAATAATAATATTCTATAAGTGATAAAATACATCAATAGACGTACCCAGTATTATTTCATTATATTATTTATCTTTATATTTAATTTAGTTTTCATTATTTATTTTTTAAATATTCTGTTTTTTTTATAAAAAAAACACTGTCGGACGTACCCTAACACATACACCCTAATATACATACGAATAATTCAAAATATTCAAAATTTGTTTAATTTTAAATGTTCAAGCATTAATTTGTCTGTCCGAGTATTAATTTAAAATGTCAATCAATCAAGAAAATAAAAACATTATGTTACAAAATGATAAAACAAAATTGATTTCTTTGAAAGATATGTTAGAAAAAAATATTAGTCCTTGTAAAGATATTATTATTGTCGACTCTTGCAAAGCAGAAAAAACTCTTAAAATTTTTGAAATCTATCTTCCAAAAAGTTTTAAAGAAAAACATAATGGCAATTTTGTTGTTTTAAGGTAAAGATGTTTGTTCAGGTTCCATAATTTTCTAAATAACTATTTGGTTAATTGTAATGTTATATTGACTGCTAGCTAGTTAAAAATATTTATAAATTTTTCATATAAATACATTAATTATTATATTTTATGTATATCTCAGGTCTCAATCAACTGGAAACTGTCTGTACAGTTCTATCTCCTTGTGTCTAACTGGAAATAACTGTATGACTAATGATTTAAGATTACAGACCTCAATTGAATTATTCTTAAATGCCGAATTTTATTCTAATCATCCAACTTTTCATAATGCTTTTGTTAATAATACTAGCTCTTTTCATGCTTTGATAACATTCTTCCTTTATCAGTATCACTAAATTCTTTGGATTCAGGAAAAAAAAGTATAGATTTAGTTCAAGAAGAAGCTATTAATAATTGTAACAATGAAAGCTGGTCTTCTTTCCTTTGTATTCTTGCATTATCAAGTGTTTGCAATAAGAAAATAGAATGTTTATATCCAGATTTTGGTCTACATAAGTTTAAAACTTTATTCAGCTCTACTATTGTACCTCGTATAACCTCTTTAAACAATATTGAGTCTTTTTATCTCCTTTTTTGTTATGAAGGTGTTTTATATGACTTTTCTGCTCCTTTCCAACACAACCATTATACCCCTGTGATAATAAAAGAAAACTTAAAACAAAAAATTTCAAATGAAAGCACCAAAATGTCGCAGACTAAAATAAAATTTTATTTCGAGGCCAAACATCAAGATAGTAGTCTTTTATTGGATAATATAAAAAGGAAACCAATGGAAGTCTCTACTCAACCACCATTATCATTATCAAAATTTAGTAAAATTACATGTTGTGAATCATTTTCTTTACCGTCCAATAATTATGATATTGGTTATTTGGTTTCTAACTACACTAGTTATTCAAATGTTGCAAAAACCTTAAGTAATTCTGAACTTCAACATTTAGTTAAATCTGTTTTTGTACCTTGTAAAACATATTCTTTTCCTAAAAATCTGAATGGGCGAAGTTTTCAATTTATGTGGATGGAAAAATTTCCATGGCTCACATATTCGAAAATATTTGATGGAGCCTTCTGTTTGCCATGTGTACTTTTTGGGTGCAATTTTCCATCTGAATGTAGTTTAGTCGAAAGATTATTTAGTAAGCCTTTTGATCGCTGGAATGAAGCTTCTCGTTACTTTCAGATACATGCATTTAACAAAACCAATGATAGGTCTGTCTGCAGAAATAAAAGCTTACATGTAAAAACTGCTGAAGTTTTATTTTCAATGTCGTCCATTTGGTCTTGTAAAACAGAATCAATAGATATTACATCTCAAAAAATAGTTCAATCACAGATTTCTAAAAACGGACAGTTATTACAACCTATTAGTGAAACAATTATTCTCTGTGGACGTCTTGGTCTTTCTTTACGAGGCCATAGAGATGATTCGGAGTTTCATCCTGAAAATGGTGAGTTTTCTAATCATACTGTAGGTAATTTTATTGAATTGTTACATTTTCGTGTTAAAGCTGGTGATAAAGCTCTTGAAGATCATCTTAAATATCATCAACGAAATTCATCTTATATATCTAAGACATCACAAAATCAGTTAGTAAGGTGTTGTGGAGAAGTTATTACTGACACAATAATAGCAGAAATTAAAAATTCTAAATATTTTTCTATTATTGCTGATGAAGCTTCTGACAGTTCAAATAAAGAACAGCTATTATTAGTTATACGATTTGTTGATTCGAAGTTTAATATAAGAGAAGAATTTATCAGTTTTTTACATTGCACAAATGGTGTTACTGGTGAAGGATTATTTGATATTTTGTTAAAAAGTATTTCAGATTTTTCTTTAGATATCATGAATTGCTGAGGACAGTCATATGATGGTGCTGACAGTCATATGAGACAACAAAAGTTAGAGGAGCATATCGAAAGTACTGTTCCATCGGCTGTTAAAAAAAAGTTAAAAGATGTTTGCAGGACACGTTGGGTGGAAAAAGTAAATGGATTAGACACTTTTCAAGAACTTTTTATTCCTTTGGTCTCTTGTCTTGAAGAGATGTCTTTAAATGTCAGTAAGAGTTTTAATCACTCAACATCTTCAAGTGCATCGTCTCTTCTGAAACTAATTACAGGTTTTGATTTCATTGTTGCTATATGCATAACAAGAAATGTGTTTGACTTAACTCTTGCCATAACGCGAATGTTGCAGTCAAAGAGTAATGATATTTATGATGGTTTAAATCTTATTCAGGCGTTGAAAGATGTTGTACCTTCACTTAGAAATGTAGTTGATCAGCACCATCAAATGTGTTATGAACAGGCTTTAAAAATTGCACAAAATATTAATGTAGCCGAAACAAAGCCAAGAACTTCCTTAATTTCCAAAAACAGAGATAATACACCTTCTGAATCTATTTCTGATTATTTTAAGTTTGTTATCACGATTACTTTGTTAGACTATCTCAGTGTTGAACTAGACACAAGGTTTGATGATACTACCTTAAAATGTTATAAAGCACTTGTGCTAGTTCCTAGAAAAATGATTTCAGTAGTGCAATGTTCTCGTGACACCAGTTGGAAAGACTCCATCATATCTTTCAGTGACTTTTATGGAACAGATTTACCGAATCCGCTTGCTTTGTCTGGTGAGCTTGATTTATGGGAAGCCTCCTGGTTAAATATTAAAGGAGATATCCCTTCTAATATTTCTGAGACTTTAAAAGCGATAAATTTTCCTGGTTTTGAAAACATAAAAGTTTGTCTAAAGTTACTTGCTACCTTTCCATTAACTTCATGTGAGTGTGAGCGGTCATTTTCTTCGCTTCGGCGCCTAAAAAATTACATGCGAAGCACCATGGTTCAGGACCGCCTAAATGGTTTAGCATTAATGAATATTCATACAGAGATAGTTATAGATATAAAAAAAGTCATTGATAAGTTTGCTACTAATAATCGTAGATTAACTTTTAATTAAAATTGAAATAAATATAAAATATATTAAAAAAAAATTTAAAAATATAAAGTTTAAAAAAATACAAATTACTAAAAATAAAAACAGAACAAAAAAAGTCATCTTTATTTGCGACTGGTAAAAAAAACCCGGCTATTTTCATAGCCACAAATCTTTTTAAAACATTATTTGGCATAAAGAAATTATTGGCATACATCGCGTTACATACGTTGGTTTCAGATATATCGTTGTTGCTGTTATCATACTTTGTAAATGCTATGTTGTAATAATTATAGTGTAAACGTTTTTATTTTTTGAAGTTTTATGTATTATGCAAGTTTAAATAGAATAAAGATTTTAAAACTTACTTTTGCTATGCAAAATGTAAAACTAAGATTGCGGCATCTAATTTCTTTATATAAAATTCAATATTTATTATTATAATAAGTAATTATTTTGTTATATTTATATTTTTTATGTTTGTTACAATATAAACATAATATATAATTATTTACGATAAAAATATAAGATGTGTAAAATGTGTAAGATTGTAATTTAAAAATGGAATGTGAAAATATTAAGCTAATTTGTGAGTATAAACAAATCTAACTTGTCAATATAAATAAATTTCTAAATTTTATGTAAATATACAATTTTACTATGGTAAGATGTCCTAGCAATATCCTTGCGTATTTTTTTTATAAATACAGAGTTGTCACTAGGAAAGAGGGGTGTCTAACCCCCCACCCCCTACAAAAACTTTATTAAAAAATTAGTCGGCAAATTTAGACTTGTATTAGGCAAGTTTTTAACTATAGTCAGCAAATGTCAGTAAACGATGACTTTTTTTTTAGAAGTAACTCGGCAAAAACATACGTTATTTCCTCCCCCCCCCCTCCTCCTTGAAGATCTTTTCGGAATGGCCCTGTGTATATATATGGTGTATTAATATGGTGTGTGTGGGTGGGGTGGGGGGTGGAGAAAAATTGCTCGTGGAAAAATCAGATGTACCCAAAAAATTTCCTGGATCCGCCCCTGATTTCATCCTCTTGAATATTTCTTACTGATAAACTTATTTGTGTTGTTTTACATGGTTTTGGCTGATGTTGTTGGAATTTGACTAAAATTAATGTTATGAAATATTGCTGGAGGTACATTTGGTTGCTTCTTACCACTAATCATTATCAAATCAACATTTTCAGGCCAATGTTTGAAGCATACCACAGTATATTTTGAATCAGGGATATTATCCCTCGGATTTACAGTTATCCATCGCTAACATGAAGGAACACAATACTTTTCAGACATGGTGCATTCAAGATATGCATTTTTTAATATCTTAGGCAACTCACTTCCGAATTTCCGCTAAAAATCCAGCCTCCAGTCTTTCTGTTTGATTGCGCGATTGCAAGGCCTGTTGTAAAGATAGCCTTGCTTGAAAACAAAGATTTAAAAATTCGACATGTTAGTCCACATTTTCAGTCATTAATGGGTCATTTTTTATGTAGTTAGCTGATTTGAAAATTTTTATTATTTTTATGATTTTAATCAAAGTATTTTAAATTAAAATATTTTTATATTTATTAAATTATCTAATAATGCAAGAACAACCATTAAAAAATTATCAAAGCATTCTTTTAAAATGTCATTCAAACAATTATGGTCAGTAGCATAAATATATACACTATGGACGGATAGTATGTATCTAAGGAAGCATATTCTATTTGCAAAAATAGTTTTGTACAGTATTTAAATATGTGTTTTGGGTCATTATCCTGTTGCAGGGTGATGGTACCGCATTTCTACATAATATTTATTATATCTGTCCTTATAGAGAATTCTTCTTTCACAAGACTACCAACCTGATTAGAAGAAAAAGAGCCTCACACCATTACTAAACTTCCACCATGTTTGACAGTAGGCTATATATAATGTGGGTGAAATTTTTAGCAGCTATTTGTTGCAAATAGTTCAGCTTTGTTCCTAAAACAAGAAATTTGGATTCCTTTGTCCACAGTACATTTCACCAGTCTATATTTGTCCAATTTTTATGTGCTAAACCCAAATGAAGGCTTTCTTTTGATGACAATGACAATGATGATGGTGAGAAAAGAACAGTTGGATTTTATTTACAAATTCTACTATTAAGTATGTTCGAGTATGTTTACAAAACAAAAATGAAAAAAGCATATATTTTGTGTTATTAATTTAAATTGAATTATTTTATGACGGGGCTACCTCCCTTCCCCCTCAAGCCTGACAATCTATGGACAACCCCTTACCTAGTTTTTTGTATACTCTCTGAAAGTTTTATCGAATTCATAGCATGCACAGTGGGCCAGAATTCACTTTTACTGGACAAAATCTATAACTAATTTAATATTAGGGCTATATTGATTAAAATTAGGATGAGTAATAATATGATGCCAAATTACGAATAGCAAAAATCTAGTTTTGGTATTTGCAGATATTTTTATGAGTGCTATATTCACCAAATTTTAAATATGTAACAATATGAGGTCGCGCTTTTAAAAAGAGTAATATAGTTTTTAATTAGTTGCTATTGATACCTAATTTTGCTTAGCAAAAACTAATTTTTATTAGTTGCATATGTTTTATTTGTGCTATGTACACTATTTTGCACATGTTTTATTATGAGATCCTCCCTCGTGGAAAGCAAAACTTGTTTAAGTTTAATATGATTAATTAAACGTAATTCAAACGTAAAAGAAAACCAAAGTGGCACCTAGATTTATGAAATTATTAAAGCAAACATATATAAGCTTTAAAATATCTGAGTATAAAAGTAGGATGTAGCGATAAAAAAAATTTTGTCAATTAAAATCAGAAGTTAGACAATAAAATAAAACATATTAGGCATATTTAAAATTACTATAAATATGTTAATTACTTACCAATTTTAGTCCAACAACTTTTAAAATCCAGATAATTTATAGAGTTATAATATTTTGAAAAGCGCAATATTTTATGTAAATGCTACTTATTTCCATCGCTTTTTTAAACAACATTTTTCTCTTTACAATTTTTTTTTTCTAATTTACATTTGCGTCTACTTCAACCACATCATTAGTATATTCATTAAAACTTTAAGTGTATATAAATGGTTTTAATATGTTTTATAATATCTCTATAATGGTTTAAAATCATTTAGCCATCAAAATTCTGACTTTGATTTTTATGCTTTTGTCCAGTCATTGGCCCACTGTGGCATGTTAGCAATAATTATACCTAATAAAACTTTCGATTATGTATTCCATTATTTTTTTCGTTTGTTAACTCGATGCTTGTGATTTTCATAAATACTTTCATATAGGCTGCCCTAAGCTGGCTCAGGACCCTAGGCCAAAATTAAGTTGTGAAGCTCCAAAATCTAAATGTCATTAATCTATACAATCGAATTGTAAATATGATTGAAATGACTTTTTTGATATATAGCAAGTATTAAGCAAGTATTTAAGTAAAAATCAGTAGGGTCTGGGAATAGATTGACTTGTTGTCGGAGCGGCCCTTCTCTCCTCCATTATTATTTAAATGATATGATATCAAAAATAGAAAACGAATATATAATATTTTACTATTTTTATTACATTTTATTTCAAAAAAATAAATTGATTCCATACTTTGACTAAATACTTTTAGTCGAATTAGTTGATTTCAAAAATGTATTAATTGATTTTAGTTGACTTTGGAAAACACATTGCTTGATTTCGTTGACAGTCAAAATATTTAATAATCGTAACAACACTGCCCTAATATATATATATATATATATATATATATATATATATATATATATATATATATATATATATATATATATATATATATATATATATATATATATATATATATATATATGGGTATATATATATATATGTATATATATATATATATATGTATATATATATTTATATATATATATTTATATATATATATATATATATATATATATATATATATATATATATATATATATATATTTATATATATATATGTATATATATATATATGTATATATATATATATATATGTATATATATATATATATATATATGTATATATATATATATATATATGTATATATATATATATAAATATATATATACATATATATATATACCCATATATATATATATATATATATATATATATATATATATATATATATATATATATATATATATATATATATATATATATCAAAAAAGAATGTTTTGCAAAGAATTAGGGTGATTGGAGCTTGGGAAAACAAAAAAACCCTAATTTTTGGACCCACCCAGCCCTTAATGTGGGAGCAACGAGTTTATAAAATATTTTCTTTTATGACCAAAAAGTGGTTATTTTGGGGCATCTTTAGGAAAGGGTAATTTTTTTTCAAAATTTTTTTTTCTATTATTTATATAAGCCTATATTTTTGTTTAAAAACATATAGCTTTTTTACTAACTCTCAAAAATTTTTGTTGTTTGAAAATTGTGAAAATTGAAATTTTTCTTGAATTTGAAGTTTTTCCTATTATTATATATTCATATTTTGATGCAACTTTTGATAGTTTATCATTTTTTATTATTCTAATAATTTTAGATTAACACACACACAGTAAACTTATTAAAAATAAGTGAAGCACAACTAAGGTTAATGAAAAAGGAACGTTTTATAATAAAACAGGCAAAACCAGCTATATCGGGTAGAAACATTTTTATTAATACTGTTATTATTAAATCAATGGATTCCAAAGTATTTATTTAAAAAATGTCTAAACCTTTCTATTTAGATGTACAGCTTCCAACAGACTTTGAAATTCTTCAACATATAATATATAACCAAATAAAATAAATATATTAAACTAAATAATTTTAAGATGTTCAGATAGTTGTTGTAAAGATATTTTGTCTAAAATAAAGAGATCCTGGATTAAAGCTGGCTTTGATGTGTTAACTGATTTAGATTTAGTTTAAAAAATTTTTAATATGCATAAGTCCTATTCCAACTTTTAAAAAAAATGCAAAAGGAGAACTACAGGTGAAAACTATATGAGTTTGAGATTGAAATTAAAAAAACTTTTTTGGGGTGGTAATTCTAATCTTAAAAACATGATCAGTAAAGATAAAAAAGGATTGCTAAAAGGCAAGATTAAAGATTTAAAATTTCTGGAAGACCAAGGTGAAAGAAAGTTTGTTACTGGTTCAGAGGATGTTAAGTATAGAAAAAAGGTAGTCAATGCTTTTAGTTAAATAATTTAGCTCTGGTTTAACTTCTGTTAATTTATTCTTTTTTTAACTAAATTTAAAACTAAAACTACAATTTTAATTAGGCAAAAGAAAGTATCAAGAAGAAAAATTGTTCACAGCCTGAGAGTTTGAAAGATGATGTACCCAACAGTGAACAGACACAATTCAAAGTGAGGATTCTTCATTTGAATCTGATTTCGATCCAAGTGATTGGTATCATATAGATGTTTCTGAAAACCCAGAAACAGTAATTGCAAAAATTCCAAAAGATATTTATGCTGGTAATGTTTCACTTACTGCTTATAGAAAAATGAAGAAAGAAAAAGAAAAAACATTAATAGAGACTTAACTATTTGAAGTACCTCTACTAGCATCATTAACTAGTGAAGATCAGTTCTTAAGTGTTACGAATTTAATTAAGGAGTATCAACTTACACCAAAATCTTAAGGAATATGCTTTGGTAAAATGTCATCTAATACTGGGAAAAATAAAGGATCAGTTTCCAAAATATCTTAATAACTGGATAAATATCTTCTCCAAATAGCCTGTAAACTAGTCACATCATGTGACTGAAATAAAAATGCTTCACTTTTGGAAATTAGTGACCAATGACAAAACTAATAGACCTGATAATCCTCTTTTCAAAAAGCTAAAAAACATTTTTAAACAACCTAATTTTAGTTATTATCCAGTTCAATTGTTACGATTTGATTAGAATAAGGTTAAAACCAGTCTGTTAAAAAAGGTAGCTAATAAAATACCTTTATTAAAAAATATCATTGACATTTTGCAGAGCTTATGTTGGTAAACCAGGTATTATAAGAGACAATAGAAGCAGAGTGGAAAATAAGAAATAAAAGGTGAGCGGTCAATTTGACCAGCCAACACAAAGAATTAACGGTCAAATGCATTTTTTGGACGGCAATTTTTTTTTGTTCAACTTTTTATCTTAGTTATAGTTCTTCATGAACTTTATAAATAAAACAAATAAAATTGTTTATAAATAAAACAAATAATTTTTTAAACTTTATAAATAAAACAAATAAAATTGTTAATAAAATAAATAAAACAAATAAACTTTTAAACTTTATAAATTAAATAAATAATCTTTTAAACTTTATAAATAAAACAAATAAAATTGTTTATAAATAAAACAAATTTTCTTTTAAAATTTGTATATACAAAAATAAGTTAATGCTTGAAAAATAATGAACTCATACTATTTTAATAACAATAATTTTAAATAAAACCAATGTTTTTTTTAAAAGTGCAATTGTGCAATTGATAATTTTTAATTTATATAAAAATGATTCATTTCATTGCAATGACTTTGCAAATGGTGGCAAAAGCTACAAGAAAAATAATTGAAAAGATTAAATTAAAAAAAAAAAAAATACAGTTAAGATAATGTTCTTAATTATACAATAACAATTTTGAATAAAATAAAATAAGAACTTTAATCTCCAAAGTTAAAAAAGTTTAATTAATGTTTAACTTGCTTTTTAAAATCATTTCAAAATCCCCTCATGTTATAATCCATTCACACTTACGCTAAAACATTACTTATTTTAATTGCGCTTTATGTTTTTAATGTTAAAAACTATATAAAACATCAATAAAACAATATGGCAAGGTTGTATTATATTAAAACAAGCTTTTTATATTGACAAAACAACCTCGCAGTATTGTTTTATTGTTTTATACACCTTTTTTATAATAACAATTTAAAATAAAACACATTTTATTGTCAGTATGAAGGGGGTTATCAATTAGTTAATAATAATGGGGCTATTAATTAGTTAATAATGTCATTAACTCTTGTTTGCAGATAATATTTAAACTAAATATTTAATTCTAAGAAGACAATTGTTTTATAAAACACTTCTATTAAAATTACCGATGTTACATAAAATAAGGTTTTAATATATATATATATATATATATATATATATATATATATATATATATATATATATATATATATATATATATATATATATATATATATATATATATAATAATCCTATTAAAGAAAAAAAAGCGGAAACGCACAATTAGTGATTTTAATTTATCTATCAATCATTCATTGCATTTATATGCAGCAAAACAAGAAAAAAAATAAAATAATAATAACAATTTAATAAGTGAAGTTGAAAGAAAAAATGTTGTTAAATTTTTTTCTTTCAACTAATTTTACTATTATGTTAGTTAAAATTAAATTTTAACTAACATAATAGTAAAATAAGAACTTCAATAATTTAAGAAAAAAAGATTTTTATCATTGGTAAATGAAATTGTAAAAAAAAATGGTAAAAAAAAAAATGAAAGTAAGTTAAATAAGTGAAGCAAAATTTGTAAATGTTGTAAAATAAGCAACAAAGTTAAATAAGCAACAAAGCCTAATAGATATAGTTTAAGTCTTAATAAGAAGCCAACACTCTCTGATTGCTTGGAGAGTGCATTTATGCTTGAAAAAGATCTCACTTCTGCTACAGCATTGGGGCTCTTAGTGGCTAGAGAACTTTAACTCAAATAAAACTCAATTTTTTTCAGCTAATCATTATTGCAATAATCTAGATCTTCCTATATTTATGAACGGTAATAAACTCGATGAGTCATCTACCCTTCATCTTAAATCTTTAACTCTTTATTTCCGATCTATCTTGGAAACCACATATCAAATCAATTGCAAAATCATATCAAAAAGATACAACCTTAGCATCTGCTAAGGTTGTATTTCTTAATTGTGCTCGCCACTTTTCTACTCCCGATTCTATTCTTTATCTCTATAAATCTCAAACACCTCTTTGTATGGAATATTGTTGCCATATCTGGGGCAGAGCTTCCAATGATTCCCTTTCTCTTTTTTTTTTTATTTGTCTAGTTTACTTCCTCAAATATCAGCTCTTTGGAATTTGCCTTCATCTTATTTTCCTGATTCATATAATTTGCAATCTTTTAAGTTGTCTGTCAATTGTTATCTTGCTCTATAAACTTCATCTTTTCTCTTTTAGTAACTTCCTCTAATAGTTGCTTGCAGCCTTGTTGGAAGTAAAGATGTTGAATATATATGTGTATATATATATATATATATATATATATATATATATATATATATATATATATTATATATATATATATATATATATATATATATATATATATATATATATATATATATATATTCAATAACAAAGCAAATTAATGGGTTCAGGGTTGTAAAAGGGAAAAAAACAACGGTTTCTATTAACATGCAATAATTCTTAGATAAAAAATTTTAAAACTATTAATATGAATATATTAATATATTTTAACAGGGTTCCCACTATTAAAACTGAGGCTAAAAGTAAGGATTTTAAGGAGATTTAAGGAGATATTTTCCTAATATTTAAGGAGATTTGGTCGCAAACAATTTTTTGAAAGAAAAAGTAAGGGGAATTAAGGAGAAAACAGTTACATTAGAAACAGAATTTGATTTTTTTCAACAAATTTTAAATATAAACAGAAAAATTAATATAAATTAATATACTTTTTCATATATATATAAATATAAATATATATATATATTCAAAATATAGGTTTGCAAACTATCAAAGAACTATATATTTTTTTCTTTATTAATAAGTATAATCCTTCACTTTAATAAAATTTCTTAGATGATTAAAAAATAAAAATAAATAAGGAGAAATTAAGGAGAGTAGTCAAGTTTTACCTTTTTTTAAGGATATTTAAGGACTTTTAAGGAGGATTATTTTTTTTAAGGATATTTAAGGTTTTTAAGGAGGAGTGGGAACCCTGTTTAAGTAGTAGAATTAATAATATAAAATTATTAATAATTTAATAATTTTATATTATTAATTTGATAATAATTTAAATTTAATTATGAAAATAATTTTATTTATGACAATAAATGATGATTAAAAATTATTAATTTCTAATGATTGAATTTTTCAAATAAAGTTAATTTAATGCAATGTTTTAAAAACAAAAATAAAAACCAGGCAGTATTGAAAAAAAAAATTTTTAACATCTTTTTGCTTTGAAATCTTTCGCTTTAACAACCCGCTAGTAAAGTAGCATATAAAGTAGCATATCGTAAACAATAAAACTATTTCAAATGTTTTTTCAAAATTTAATAACTTTTATGAAATTTTAGTATATGCATTTTCCAAATAGCATTCTGATTATTTGTCAAATTTGATTTTTTTTAAGCGGTCAACCATGACCAGTAACAATTCATTTTGAGAGGTCAAATAGCAATTTTAGTCATTTCAGGCGTTCATTGACTGGCATTTCAGGCGTTCATTGACTGGCCATTATTTTCCATGCTGATAGAAGTGAGCTTGCATAATTAGTTGTCACTTATTTATCTTCTATTATATATAAAGTAAGAAAAACTGGTGCTATTCATCATGCAGGATTTTTAGGAAAAGCAATTTATTATCTAAAGCTTCAACTTGTACTCGATCATTTTACATTTGTTCAAGAATATGATAAACTGAAAACTGAAACTAGGCTTATAACAGAATTTATTTACTTTTATGCAAAATGGTATTATCTATAATCTGAGGATGTCATCAAAGCTCTGTTTCTTGACATTACAGACATACATCAAATGCATCTGTACAAGAATGTACGTACAAACCCAATAGCTGTATTAGAGTCTCAGTATAAACATTGTTGGTATTTGGATTCAACAATGATTTTTTAGATAATTATATTTTAACCAATCACTCTCTTCACAAATATAAGTTTTCTATACACCGTAAAGATGCAATTACAAATGTACTTATAAACTGAAATCTTCTATTTCACTGAGTATTTCAGTTGGTATTTTTAAAGGTTTTTTAGCTAGAGCATACAAAATTTGTTCAAAACATAACATTCAAGATGAAATCAATTTTCTTATTAAGATATTTTACTGAAAATGGACATTCAATAACAATAAAAATATTCAAAACAATATTCAGATATTGATAAAAATTATAAATATTCACAAATCCATCTTATTCTCAAAAAATTGATACCAAAAATCTAGTTATTTTGCCATGGGTCCCAAAATTAGGCCTTGTTCTTAGAAGAGAATTTTGTAAAGTTGGCGTTAAAACAGTCTTCCATTTTGGTAATCCCTTGATCTATATACTTTGCCATAATAAATCTAAACTGCCCCCAAATAGTCATCCAACTTGATTGCCCATGTGGTGCATGTTATAATGGTGAAACAAGAGAAAAGATTTCTACACAAATTCAAGAACATAAAAATAATGTTACAAAAGCAAACTGGGATACATCTGGAATAGTAGAACATTCACAACATTGTAATGGTAGAATAAACTGGGAGAATCCTAAAACGCTTTCTGTTATTCCAAACAACTACACATGAAAAATTGGTGATGACTCCCCATTGGAAACCACTTTTTGTAAAATTAAAAAATGTTGACTATCTGAGGTTGCAATGACATCATTATGTTATGTTTATTATAATTTTTATAAATGGCTTTTTAATGGTTTTATTAGTTTGATAATGGCTCTCGCTATATGAGCCAAAATATCACATAGAAAAAGAAATAGTATATGATGTTTTAATGTTTATTATATTACACATACATATATTATATTACACATACATATATTATATCACACATACTATTAAAGATGTCACTTAAATTATATATTTCAAATTAAATGTCAAATTTATTTAAAAATATAACTCAATACTAAATATTGTTCAATACTTAAATTTTATTTATTATCAAAAAAAAAAAATTAGCTCATTTTTATCGCAATTGTTTTTATCGGTTTTCCTCCCTAAACATTTTTTTTTACTCAAAATTAAATTTTAAATAAACATATTTTAAGGCTTTGCACAAAACATAAGTTAAACTTTTTTTAAAATGCATGTAGAGTGCAGCAATTATTTTTTAATAAATGATATATACATCAATATAATTTTAATACAATTTTAACTCTGTGGTAACTCTCAGAGAGGCTGATTCCATCAACAGTTGAAAAATATCAAAGTATTAACTGTGCCATATTGCGCATGGATAGGTTCTATTAAAGTTTCTAGTATATCAAACTCAAATGTGTCATCTAAATTGTGTAGTAAATGTTTTTCAACTATTGCTGTGGGTTTTTCATTAGGGAAATTTAACAATGGCAATTTAAAAAAAATATATTAAAACAAAGTTATTTAAGTTATTTTATATGTTTTTACAGTCCATAAAGGTAAAGCAAGACCACAAAGTAATAATATATATATATATATACAGGTACCGAAAAAAGTTCGTAATTTCATTATTTTTTCAATGTATGAAACTAATAATGAACTTTGATGATAATATATATATATATATATATATATATATATATATATATATATATATATATATATATATATATATATATATATATATATATATATATATATATGACATGCTTTAATAAAAAACCTAAAGGAATTTACACCACATTCAATTGCATACACATTAAGCGATCAATAAACAAACACACACAAATGTATAGAATTCAAATTAAAAAAAAAATACATTTTAAACATTTAAACTTTTTAATAAATACATTTAAACAAAGCAATGTAAATATTTATATCAATATTTACATGGATATCCTTTGTTTTTAATCATCAGATGAAGTCTTCTAGGCATACTTTCAACCAACTTTGAACACTGATCTTTATTAGCTTCCAGACACCAAACTCGTCTGATTTCATCCTTCAAGGATTCTGTAGATGTACATTTGGTTCTATCAAGATTATCTTTGATGTATTTCCACAAATTTTCAATCGGATTAAGATCCGGACTATTTCCAGGCCAAGGAAGAACTTCAATTTTGTTGTCTACAAACCAAGCTTTTAATATTTTAGAGGTGTGACAAGTGGCATTATCTTGCTGAAATATTGAACAGTGAAGCTTTTTCAAAGAACATTTTGCGTTTTGTGACAAGATGTCAACATATCGGGCACTGTTCATTTTTTTGTTCTTTTCAATGAACTCTATACTTCCTGCACCCTTATATGCAAAGCAAGCCCAAACCATGACACCTGGAGAATGTTTGACTCTCTTGATGGTGTATCTTGGATCATATTTTGAGGAATTAGGATCACATCGGACATATTGTTGTTGGCAATCTTGTTGCAAAAAGGTTGACTTGTCTGAAAACATGACTTTCATCCAATCTTCGACTGTCCAATGAATATGCTCCTTGCAAAAGCTAATTCTATCCTTTCGCATCTTTGTTGTTAACAACTGCTTTTAATTGGTTTCCTTGCTGGCATTTTAAATTTATTTCGTAACCGACTATGAATGGTTCTTTTACTAACTCGATCACATGTTGGAGTCAACCTTTCCTTAATCTCTCTTGCGCTTTTAAAAGGGGACTTTAATACCTCTCGTCGTATTCGTAAGTCTGTTCTCAAGGAAGTAACCTTCGGCCGACCGCTTCGAGATCTTGAAGTAAATTCCCCTGTTTCTTTATAAAGTCTAATAATCTTGGTCACAGAGCTATGGGAAACTCCAATAACTGTCACTATTTACCTATGCGATTTGGAAGTATGCTTATATAAAGCAATAATTTGGAAACGAACTTTAATTGGTATTTCTTTACTTTTACCCATTGGAAAATACTAGAATATTGAAATGAAATTGTAATTCGATATAATAAAATGACAAACCTGCTTACAGTATATAGATTTATTAGTTTATGTGATGGTATTGTTAAATATCCTTTGACATAAAATTACTCAATTTGTGTGTGTTTGTTTATTGATCGCTTAATGTGTATGCAATTGAATGCGGTGTAAATTCCTTTAGGTTTTAATTAAAACATGTCATATATATATAATTTATCATCAAAGTTCAATATTAGTTTCATACATTGAAAAAATAATGAAATTACGCATAATTGTTAAGTAGTTCTAAACTTTTTTCGGTACCTGTATATATATATATATATATATATATATATATATATATATATATATATATATATATATATACATATACATATACATATACATATATATACATATACATATATATATATACATATACATATATATATAAATATATATATATATATATATATATATATATATATATATATATATATACATATACATATACATATACATATACATATATATACATATACATATATATATATACATATACATATACATATACATATATATATATATAAATATATATATATATATATATATATATATATATATATATATATATATATATATATATATATATATATATATATATATATATATATATATATATATATATGGTTAATATATATAATATGGTTAATTATAATGAATAACAAAATATATTCAAATGTATTTTGTAATTCATTATAATTAACCATAATTAATAAAAAAAATTAGAATATTATTAGCTAATTATATTAGTTTATTATATTATTATTAATTATTAGATAATTAAAACAATATTAGTTATTTTATATAGTTAATTTTATAATATAAAAGTATAATTAAGGAGAAGAGTCTTACTTTAGAACCTTCCCATTTTTCTTGCAACAAAGATAAATACCCTTGACCAATATTTCTATAAATATAGTTTAATTAAAATCTTTTTTATAATTTAAAAACTTGTACTGTTTCAGGGCTCAAAGTATCGAACATTTGTTTACTTTATTATAAGGATATTAATAATATCTAACGTAACATAAGAAAATGAATTAAAAACAGATAAAAACAGATGTCAACTGGTTTTATAATTGGGTAAACTAAACAAGTATCAGATTATAGAATACAAATAATTCGCTAAAGATAATAAAAGCCAAACAGAATTAACAAAGAACCCTTATTAAAAAACATACTATGCTTACATAATACATTTATAGGCTTGCTTATATACAATTATACATGCTATGCTTATATTTATATGCAATGCTTGCATTTACATGCTTATAGAAATATATACATACACCAAATTTGTTTAGTATAATAAATTTTTTATTATTATTCTACCACCAATAATAAATCAAAAGTTTCTTTTTGTCTAACAAAAGTTGTAAAAATCTATAAAATTTGCTAAATCTAATGATTTCAATTTTTTAATAACTTTTAACATAATAAAATTTATATGTAATTTCAGAATCATTTCTTTTGACATACCAAGAACTTTCTAAAATGCTCCAGGTATGTCTATTCTTTTTTATGAAAAAACTCACAAATGGAAAATATCTATTGGTAGAGTAGGTAATGTTTAAGTCATACCAACATTACAGAAATTAAGATTTTATATAAGTATGTAAATGCAAGCATTGTATATAAATATAAGAATAGCATGTATAATTGTATATAAGCAAGCCTATAAATGTATTAAGCCTATAAATGTATTATGTCTAAGAGATTCCAGGCATTTTTTTTTCTAAAAGTAAAAGCACTGGTTAAAAATAATTTGCACATAAAATAAAGATGTTGGGCAAAATGTCAAGTTTTTGCTATAAAACTGTTGGACAGTTTCTATCAGATATTTGGAGCCTTGTTATACATTATTCAATAAAATACATTAATATTGAAACTTACTTATAATATCAAAAAATAAATACCTTGCAAGTGAAGAAATAAGAGTACAAGTCAATTCCGCTGCACTTAAAGTATTGCCATCAGGTGTGCTGCACGTAAAAAACAACAACATATTTTTAAAAGAATTCAAATAAAATTCTGAACAATAAATAATATAAAATATAAATTTGTGGATTTTTTATTATTGTTATTTTTTATTTTTATCATTGTTATTTTTTCTTTATCTTTTCAACATTGTTTTCAACAGTGTTTTATTAACAATTCAATCAAGTTATTTAAAAAAAATTAAAAAATTAGCAAACAACAAGAATATTCGTACTTCATGACTAACACACCATGAGTTGAGGCACTTGAAATGTCGATATTATCAACGCCAGTTCCAGCTCGTCCAACTAATTTCAACTTTGTGGTAAACTGAAAAACATCAGCTGTTACTTTTGTAGCTGATCGAACAATTAAAGCATCATAATCCTATAAAATTAGATAAAATTCAAATACTTCCTTTTTCAAAAAAAAATTTTTATTTAAATACTTCATGAATGTGATAAATTTATATGCATATATAAACATGCATACCTTATAATATTAAATATAACATACTGCAATTGTTTCTTTTAGCTGTTCATTATTGATTCCAGGTTTGTAATCCACTTCAATTCCATTAGCTTCAAGTAAGTTTTGGCAACTAACATCCAGTTTATCACTTATTAAAACTTTTTTAATATTCATACTAATTTTTAAATATATATCTAAACATATGCATAAACACACACACACACAAATATATATATATATATATATATATATATATATATATATATATATATATATATATATATATATATATATATATATATATATATATATATATATATATAATGCTCTTAATAACACACTAATTTGGTTTAGAAGTATGGTTTCCAGAATGCAATTTTTAAATCTGTCAGAAGTTATAGCAGTACTCTTTGCATGTTCTACCTATTTGTCAGTCAATTTAATAAAAAGAAAAAACATTATAAATGTTTTAATTTCTATTGAAAAAATAAAACACATGGTTTGTAGTTTTTTCAAAAAACAAAAACATCAACAAAGAAGGTTAACATATATAAACATGTCAGCAGATTAGCTCATAGTAATTACAAGTTTCTATATAGCAAAGCTGAATTTAGTAAAATTTCTGATTATATGTCTGATATTGATTAGATGAAGTTATATGAAACAAAGTCTGTAAAGGACATGTACACTATACAACTGAGGCATTTAACTTATTTATTCTAACTATAGACACTTCACTTACTAAAAGTTCAATAGTCCCTTGGATTAACAATGATATCAAGCAATTATAACAATGATATCAAGCAATTATAACAATTATAACAATGATTATAACAATTATAACAATGATAGCAAGCAAAGAGGAAAAAAAAATTTAAGATACAGAAATTGTGCTCATAAATGGAAGGATGTTAATCTGACTTAAGAATATAAGCTGCTATGTAATTTAGTTACAACAGAAATATATAATGCTCAACTTTTATTTGAAAAGTAACAAGCATATAACTCTAAACATAATCCAAAACTGCTATTTAAGCATTAAAACAGTGCAAAATCAATCAAGGGTTCAATAAAAGCAATGAGAATGTCTCATGGTGATTTATCCCATGATCCAATAGAAATTGTAAATCATCTCAATAAACATTTTCAGGATGTCTTTACTTTATTGAAAAAGGAGATCTTCCGCCTTTGAATCTTGAATTAAATGATATAACTAAATTTGAAGACATGAACCAGAGTTAGTTCTATCAAAACTTAAATGACTGAAAGAAAATAAATCACCTGGAGCTGACAAACTTTGTCTGCAAACATGACACCAATCTATAAAAAAAGTGACAAAACTATTGCAAGCAACTATCGCCCTATCTCCTTAATATCTATTTCCTGCAAATTATTAGAACCTATAATAAGAGAAAAAAATTAAACATATCTTTACAAAAACAAGTTATTGACAACCCCACAACTGTTTTTGAACTCTTGATGTTTATTTTATACAAGTTAGTCAATATATGCAAATTATTTGCATATATTGATACCAAAATTCTATCCAAGGATATCTCATAGGAAAAGCACCTCAAGTCTACATACTTAAACTAATTTAGTTGTAGCATTTAAATGGGCAGAAGACTGACTTTTAAGATTTGATGTCCAAAAATGTGGAATAATGCACTACAGGTATATGCACCGGAAAAACTAACGCACCCCAAAAACCACTTGGATGCATCTAGCCAGGCCTATTTTAACAATAAGAATGCAATATTTTGTATTTAAATGCTCAAGCTAATAAAATAAAAAATAAAAAAACATTGATGTTTTTATAGCATAAAGTAATTTTTTTAAACCTTATTGAAAACTTTCTCTGGTTTTTTAAAGTAATATTTTTAGTAATAACAATATAAAACACGCAAATGTCAGACTAAGTTTGTGAAGTTGACTTTTTATTAGGCTCTTGAATGTGTTGTGTGTGTGTGTGTGTGTGTGTGTGTGTGTGTGTGTGTGTGTGTGTGTGTGTGTGTGTGTGTGTGTGTGTGTGTGTGTGTGTGTTTAAAACTATCGAATGATAATTTTATTGGTTACAAAGTTACTTTAAAGAAAGTAATCATCTTTTAGTGCTTTCATAAAAATCCTCATAGACAGAAGATTGAACTTTTATTTTAAAAATAAAAAAGTCATTTTAGTAAGCTTAAAATATCTTAAATAAATAATCTCAGCAGATCATTTATAGTTCATTTTAACTCGGTAAAGCTTAATTTAAAAAATTCGTTTTAGTGCTCAGCACTTCAAAATAATTTACTGTTATTATTATTTATATTATTAATAAGTGTAGCTAACATATCTGGTACCCAAATCTTTTATGAAGTTATGATTTGTTCTTAATTGAGAGTTGTAAAATATCATAGAAAAGTACTTAAAATGAATTTTTTTAAACTTGTTTTCCGGAAAATTTTAAGAAATATTATGAAATTAGATTTCATTATATCGCTACGCGCGTATCTTTCGATTTACGGTACCGATCTTGTAATCAAAAACTTCGACCACTTTACACGGTCGTTTGCAGGAGGAAAGTTATTATACGCATGCGCAGTGGAATTACATATATTGAAGAATTTTTAAAAATGGCTACGGTAACAGCGTTATAAAAACTAATCATTGACAACGAGTAGCTTGTTCAATTTTAGATAATTAAATAGGTTTTTAACTAGTTTTTTCATGAAATTATTTTGAAAATAATTTGTAGCTGTACGAAGAAATTTTTCAAATAAAATGCAAGACCTCTGATTGTGAATAATATCTACTTTCAGCTAAAGCAACTTTAGTGTTTTTGTTTACAATTTTTAAACCTTTTTTAAAATATTTTTGAGCGTAGAAATTTTTTAATTTAAATTTATTTAGCAAGATGAACCTTTTATCTTTTTGGTATTTTTTGCTTATATGAGGATTCAATTTTTTTTGCAGGGTTAAAAGAAAATCTTAATCATTAAACTTTTGTAACCTGTTGCTATGGTGCTCTTTTCCGATGTGGCTATATATATATATATATATATATATATATATATATATATATATATATATATATATATATATATATATATATATATATATATATATATATATATATATATATATATATATATATATATATATATATATATATATATATATATATATATATATATATATATATATATATATATATATATATTATATATATATATATATATATATATATATATATATATATATATATATATATATATATATATATATATATATATATATATATATATATATATATATATATATATATATATATACATATGTATAGTGCTCAATATTCTTAAAGAAGAGAGCATAATATTGTTATATGTTAGTAACATAATATTTTTATTTGTTAGTAACATAATATATATATATATATATATGTATATATATGTGTGTGTGTGTGTGTGTGTGTGTGTGTGTGTGTGTGTGTGTGTGTGTGTGTGTGTGTGTGTGTGTGTGTGTGTGTGTGTGTGTAAATTAGTAAAAAACACTTATATAACTTTTTTCTTCAACTTTAAGTTTCACCATTGCTGGATCATCAGGAAGAGTTACTAAATTTTAAAAAAATTCAATTTATAGAAAAAATTATTTTACAGGAAGTTATAAATTATTATAACTAAAAATAAAAATAATTTTTTTTTAAATTACTATATTTTTTTGGTTAACGGGAAGTTACAGAAAGTAATTATTAAATAAATTTCTTTGGAATGGGGATAATTTAATTTGGTCATTTGATTTTCTAATTTTTTAAGAGGTATTTATTTTTGTGTTTACATTTAGAAATTAATTCAAATTTTTAAGTTAATAAATTTTCCTGATTTAAATGAGTAATTATTTCAAATTTTTCTTGCAAACATAGCATACATTTTTTGGAAATGTTATTATTTAGCAGGGCATTTAATATTGCTCTGTTCTTTAAGAACATTGAACACTCTATTTGTAAAATACAATAACATAATTTGCACACACACACACACGCACACACACATATATATATATATATATTAGGGCCCTGCAAATCGACATTTTTTGTTTCGAATTGACTCTCAAAGCAGGTCTTGATTTGCGAATCGAATCAGCAATTCGTGGTAAACCAAATTTAAGCATTTTTTTTTTGCAAAAAAATAAAAATATTTCTTTGATTAAATTCTTCTTGCCCGGATTATATTTTTGGCCTTTGTTTAAAAGTGATATTAGAACTATTTTCATTTACTCTTACTCCACCTGGGGTAAAAACCCATTTCAATTACATTTTAGCTTTAGAAATCTAAAAAAATAGCAACATTCGCAAAATAAAATATGATTCGAAAAAACTTGAATCTTTTTTTTTGACTCAATCGAAGAAACACTTGATTCTCGAATCGAATCGATTCGCAAGGCCCTAATATATATATATATATATATATATATATATATATATATATATATATATATATATATATATATATATGTATATATATATATATATATATATATATATACATACACATACATATATTATATTATTATGCACTCTTATTTATGATCAAAATTTGGAATGTTATTATTCCAGGCTTTCGATTTAGTCAATAACTTCAAATAAATCAACTGTATTGCCTGCTTCAAAGCAATACTATTGGTTATGTTTTTGATTTTATCAGTTGAATGCTATAATTTTGATTCTATCTATTGAATCATCAGTCTGGTTTTGTACATATTGATTCAAAATTAATAAATTATGATAAAAATTGATTTAAACAAACAAATATTATAGTATATATTTTTTTAGTATTCCAACCATATTTGGGTCTTGAAAAGGAAACTAACCTGTTGTAAAGAAGGGAAAAATAAACTAAAGCAGAAAGACTTTTTCTTGGAACTCGATATATATATTTTTTGTATTTCGTGTTTAAGTTTTTTTATTTTTTAATGTTTTTTAGCTTAAAACTGTTAAAATCAATATGAATATATTTAGAATATTTTTTACATAAAGATTGAAGGAATGAAAAATGTATTTTATGCATGAAAGATATTTTTATTTTTATTTGAATTATATTTTGATCTTTTATTTTGTGTTGAAATACATGCAACAGTCAACATTTTAATGAGAGAATTTGTTTTGTTACTTGCTAATGAATCTTCATATAATAAATATTCTTGGCATTGAGGACATATTGCTTTACTAATTGGCTTGAACTTAATATTTTCTACAATACAAAAAAAGCAGAAAAGATGCTTGCATTTTTTTAAAGTTAAAGGTTGCTTTGGAATTTTACCGCATATATTACATAAGCAATGTTGCAAATGTGGATTTAACTCATTATTTAGCTCTGATATATGTATGTCTTCATCTTGTATTATGGTTATTGCTTCTTTTATGGTAGTGAACATTGCAAATGTAAACATCTTTGAATCATTTTTTTGGCGGTCACTACATCTTGCTTCATTTCTAGATTGTTGTTTAGAAACTACTAAACCTTTTCTAAGCTTTTTTACTGATTGGCAAGTAAAACAGTCATCACAGTGTGGTTTCCACTTAGTACAGAGACCAAGGGCAGTTGATGTTTTTCTTGAAAGCACATTGTTCATTGTACAATAATATTTTTTACACATTTTTGGAGGATGGACAATTTCCAAATCTGTCATTTCAACATGAAACAGCTTCTCTAATTTTACTTTAAGAATTTCTCCTATAAAATAATGCTTTTTACCAAGTAACTGTCCACAAACTCTGCAAATGAGTTTAATATTTTTGTTGTGAAGTTCCATTTTATTTAACATTAGACTATATAAAAAATTGTATATATATATATAATTATAAACAAATTTAGTTTTTACAAATCCTTGTAATTCATCCATATTTATCAACCAATTCCTATTTATTTATTCTCTTTTCGAGATCTATTTCTCTTTATTTATATATATATATATATATAAATATATATATATATATATATATATATATTATATATATATATATATATATATATATATATATATATATATATATATATATATATATATATATATATATATATATATATATATATATATATATACATAAATCGGAAAGGAGTACCGTAGCAAAAGGTTACAAAAAGTTAACGATTAAGATTTTATTTTAACCCTGCAAAAAAAATTGAATCCTCATATAAGCAAAAAATGCAAAAAGGATAAAAGGTTCATCTTGCTGGATAAATAAAAATTTTAAAATTTCTACGCTCAAAATTTTTTTAAAAAAGGTTTAAAGATTATAAACAAAAACAGTAAAAGTAGCTTTAGCTGAAAGTAGATTTTATTCACATTCAGTTGTCTTGTATTTTATTTAAAACATTTCTTAGTACAGCTGCAAGTTATTTTCACAATAATTTCATTTAAAAAAATAGTTAAAAGTCTATTTAATTATCTAAAATTAAACAAGTTACTCGTTGTCAATGATAAGTTTTTAAAAACGTTGCATCCGTAGCCATTATTAAAATTCTGAATTATTTTTAACTCTACTGCGCTTGCGTATAATAACTTTCCACTTATTTCTAAAGTCTAAACGACCGTGTTTAGTGAAGCGTGCTTGGAGTATGTGTTGTAAGAGTGTATTTTCTTGTGTTATTTTGTAGAATTTCATATTAACATATTTTTTTTTTGAAAAGTAGAATAGTTAAACATTATTTGTGTGGTGTTCTTTTTTGTAGTTACCACCGCTGATGTTGAATTTACGGTTCTTAAAAACTTCGTTGTTGATCAGATGTATAATTCATATAATAGGAATGTTGATAACTTTTTTAAATCTATTGGGCCCGGTGCAAAAACATATTTTCTAAGTGCATGTCAAATTTCATTAAAAAATATTATGTAGCAGGCACCTAATTTTTTGATTGCTTTGATTGCTTAATTAAACTGCGACCAATTTTAAAATGTCAGATTCGGCTAACGGTAGTTTTGTTATGGAACTTTTTGTTTAGAAGCGCAATATTTTGCTTTATTTACAATATTGTAACTTAAGTACATATTCTGTTCTTAAGTTACAATATATATATATATATATATATATATATATATATATATATATATATATATATATATATATATATATATATATATATATATATATATATATATATATATATATATATATATATATATATATATATAGAACCCTTAGATGTCGTCCGAAAGTTTTTTCGATATTTTGTTGACAAAAAGTAAAAATTAAAATGCAAGACCGGAATTTTTTTTTTTAATAATGATAGACTGCCTGCCCCAACCAAACCCTCAGTCGATGTAGCAGCACTCCCTTGCGGGTCAGGCTATTTGTCAGTCGATGTAGCAGCACTCCCTTGCGAGTCAGGCTATTTGTCAGTCGATGTAGCAGCAATCCCTTGCGAGTCAGGCTATTTGTCAGTCGATGTAGCAGCACTCCCTTGCGAGTCAGGCTATAAGATAGTCGATGTAGCAACACTCCGCGCATGATTTACAGTAAAAAAAATAAAAATAAAAACATTTTATTAAAAAAAATAAAAATAAAAACATTTTATTAAAAAAAATAAAAATAAAAACATTGTTTATATTGTTAAAAACATTCAAAATGTTATAAAAACATTCAGAATGTTTTTAAAAACATTCTGGTCAATTAAATTTGCGTTTTTGTGGTTTTTTTAAAAAACGATTAATTTGTAATTAAATTAATGGTTTTTACTTTCGTCCAACACGGAAATGTTGGACGAAAGTCAAAAGTAATTAAAAGTGACGTATGTGTTGGCGTAAGAATCACTTTTTTCCTTCCGCTCTTCCTACAGCCACCAAACTATAGAACTATATATATATATATATATATATATATATAGATCTATAGTTTGTTGGCTTTGAGAAAAGCGGAAGGAAAAAAGTGATTCTTACGCCAACACTTTTAATTACTTTTGACTTTCGTCCAACATTTTCGTGTTGGACGAAAGTCAAAACCATTAATTTAATTACAAATTAATTGTTATATAAAAAAACCACAAAAACGCAAATTTAATTGACCAGAATGTTTTTAAAACATTTTGAATGTTTTTAACAATATAAACAATGTTTTTATTTTTATTTTTTTTAATAAAATGTTTTTATTTTTATTTTTTTTAATAAAATGTTTTTATTTTTATTTTTTTTACTGTAAATCATGCGCGGAGTGTTGCTACATCGACTATCTTATAGCCTGACTCGCAAGGGAGTGCTGCTACATCGACTGACAAATAGCCTGACTCGCAAGGGAGTGCTGCTACATCGACTGACAAATAGCCTGACTCGCAAGGGATATATATATATATATTTATATATATATATATATATATATATATATATATATATATATATATATATATATATATATATATATATATATATATATATATATACATATATATATATATATATATATACATATATATATATATATATATATATATATACATATATATATATATATATATATATATATATATATATATATATATATATATATATATATATATATATATATATATATATATATATATATATATATATATATATATATATATATATATATATATATATATACATATATATAAAGTATAAAGCATAAAACAACTGCGTACAAACTAAATTTTTTCTTCGTAATATTTCGACCTGTTTTAGCACAGATCGTCATCAGACGTAAAATATATTATACAAAAAACCGTTACAAATATTACATAAAAACGTCAAAGAAGACATTAAAAAGAAGCCATAAATGATTACATAAAAACGTAAATATAATATTAGCAAATATTATTTAGTTCCATTTTTTTGGATAATTTTTTAAAACAGAGGTCTCCAACTGTTTGTAGAAATTTTAATACCATTGTCATGATAATGTGTCTCAACCGTGGTTGAGTATAGGAGCGTGTTTTATTTTTTGGTATGTTGATGGGTAGTTAATTTCAAGCGATTCTCTAACTTTACGTTCATCGTACTTTGATTTGATTGCTAGAGTTTTCGGATTTGACCAATCAAACATACCAGTACATTCTCTACCATGTTCGATTGCACCAGATGCATCCCATTTATGTTTTAAATAGTTTTTTTGATGTTCAATGCGTCTTGTTAAAATTTTCATTTTTGTTTCGCCAATGTATATACTGCCACAAGAGCACGTGAGTTTATAGACACCGGGATTATTATTGGGAATCAACTTCAACAAAATCTATACCTCAAAACCTCAAATGACCTATAGCCTGTCCTTAATGGTCGTAGTTGCCGAAGCGTTTGGAAACAAAAGATCTTATTATTGCTGAGGTTGTTCATTTTTTGCCAAAGACTTACAGAAGGTATGTAGATAACAGTCATGCAAGATTCGACTCAATACAAAATCATGATAGGTTTCTGGAGTTACTAAACAAATAAGATCCAGCAATAAAATATACTTTAGAAAAAGAAAACAATAAAAAGGAACTAAACTTCTTGCATATAACTGTAACCAACACTAATAACTCATACTATAACTTCAAAATCCATCGAAAGTCACCTATTACTAATATACAAATATAACCTAAATCAAACGTTAATCCAAAAATAGTTATGGGTGTTTTTAAAGGTTTTGTATCTCGTGTCATGAAAATTTGTTGCAAAATGTATCTTAATGATGAAATACAGTTTTTAGTGAACATGTTTACAGAAAATTAACACGATAGATTAAAGCTTGAAACAACTGCTAAGAACTATATTCAGAAAAGAAACAACCTTCCTAAAATAAAGTATAATAAAACAGAAACATGTAAATATACAGTTAAACTTACACGGCTCCCAAGATTAGGTTAAAAACTTAGAAAAGAACTTAAACCTTACAGCGCCAGAATAATTTTTACTACACCACCTACGTTAAAAAACATCTTATGCAACAACAAGTCTCAGTTGATTCCCAATAACAATCCCGGTGTCTATAAACTCACATGCTCTTGTGGCAGTATATACATTGGCGAAACAAAAATGAAAATTTTAACAAGACGCATTGAACATCAAAAAACTATTTAAAACATAAATGGGATGCATCTGGTGCAATCGAACATGGTAGAGAATGTACTGGTATGTTTGATTGGTCAAATCCGAAAACTCTAGCAATCAAATCAAAGTACGATGAACGTAAAGTTAGAGAATCGCTTGAAATTAACTACCCATCAACATTCCAAAAAATAAAACACGCTCCTATACTCAACCACGGTTGAGACACATTATCATGACAATGGTATTAAAATTTCTACAAACAGTTGGAGACCTCTGTTTTAAAAAATTATCCAAAAAAATGGAACTAAATAATATTTGCTAATATTATATTTACGTTTTTATGTAATCATTTATGGCTTTTTTTTAATGTCTTCTTTGACGTTTTTATGAAATATTTGTAACGGTTTTTTGTATAATATATTTTACGTCTGATGACGATCTGTGCTAAAACAGGTCGAAATATTACGAAGAAAAAATTTAGTTTGTACGCCGTTGTTTTATGCTTTGTACTTTAAATATATATATATATATATATATATATATATATATATATATATATATATATATATATATATATATATATATATATATATATATATATATATATATAAATGAAATATAAAATTTAAGTCTTATTTTATTATTTACTAAAAATCCTTTTAAATTAAAATTTAATTTATTTAATAACACTGCAAGCAGGGTTGTTATCTGTCAAATATGTCTGAGACATATTTTCTGCTGACATAAAATATGTCCCACATATTTTCTATCGACATATTTTGACATATTTTTATGTCTGAATTATTTTCTGCTGACATAAAATATGTCAGACATATTTTCTGTCGACATATTTTGACATAATTTTAGGTCTGAATTATTTTCTGCTGACATAAAATATGTCAGACATTTTCTGTCGACATATTTTGACATAATTTTATGTCTGAATTATTTTCTGCTGACATAAAATATGTCAAACATATTTTCTGTCGACATATTTTGACATAATTTTATGTCTGAATTATTTTCTGCTGACATAAAATATGTCAGACATATTTTCTGTCAACATATTTTGACATAATTTTATGTCTGAATTATTTTCTGCTGACATAAAATATGTCAGACATATTTTCTGTCGACATATTTTGTCATAATTTTATGTCTGAATGATTTTCTGCTGACATAAAATATGTCAGACATATTTTCTATGGACATATTTTGACATAATTTTATATCTGAATTATTTACTGTTTGATATTCTTGAAGAAAAAATCAATCTAACAAATTTATTGCGCATTTCAACTTAATTTACAGAGTTAAGTGAAAATAGTTTATCAAGTTTGTTGCTTTTTTGCAATCAATTATGCTTCTTAAAACTTTTACTTTAAACCCTATAAGCAAACATCATTTGTTCATTAAGGTCTTTTTCTGCCCTTTTTAGCGATGTATCATTTGATAGTATTGACTAATATTGGCATTTATTGACTTATTTATTGATTATGACTTATTTATTGATTATGACTAATACTGACATTGATTGTTTTGACTAATATTGACATTTGATAGTATTGACTTATATTGACTAGTTTTGAGGCATCATTTGATAGTATTTGATAGTATTGATTAGTATTGATTAGTATTGGCGCTTTCCCTTATTAGAATGTAAAAACCATCTCAAGCTGAGTTTTTATTACTGAAAGTGGTTTTTATTAGTATGACAAAACTTAAAACTATTTCTTTGATTAAAATAATAATAAAAAAAAAACTTTTTCAGTTATTTTTAATTACTAGTTGACCCTGAAAAAGATCTCATTATGAAAAATTGAATTCAAAAGATTCTATGAAAAAAACGGTTCACAGAATTTCAAAAAATTCGTGCCAAATTAAATTCATTTAGGCTGAAGAATTTGAAATATTTCACAAAAGTTATATTCAGCTCATTAAATTCATATTAAGAAGACTAACCGGTAATAATTTATAACTAATTACGAATAATATACTTTTAGTTATAATAGTTATGATTTACTTAACAACAAAATAATTGACAATTGCATTATAACAGCATAATTAACTGCCATTAACTTGCATAAAACGTTTTGAGTGAAATGTATATTGGAATAATTATTTTTTTCGTTTTCCTTACGATTTAAAGTCAAAAATGGAGAATAATTTATTGAATGAATCAACTATTAGTTAAAAATAACTAAAAATGTTTTTTTTTTAAAATATTATTTTAATCAAGAGAATAATTTTAAGTTTAGTCATATTAATAAAAACCATTCTCAGTAATAAAAACTCAGCTTGAGATGGTTTTTACATTCTAATAAGGGAAATCGCCAATACTAATCCATACTAATCAATACTATCAAATACTATCAAATACCATCAAATATTATCAAATGATGCATCAATACTAGTCGATACTCTCAAATGATACATCGCTAAAAATACTTTGTCAATAGTATTGACAAAGTATTTTTAGCGATGTATCATTTGATAGTATTGACTCAATACTATCAAATGATACATCGCTAAAAAGGGCAGAAAAAGACCTTTATGAAACAAAAGATATTTGCTTATAGGATTTAAATAAAAGTTTTATGAAGCATAACACAGGTCAACAAAAACAAAATTTTTTTCTGGTGCCAAGAAAACAATTTGTTTTTTATGTAGGATTTCTTATTTTGATTTCAAATATGCAACTCATTTTTTACCATCACGTCAAATTGTAAAGATATTTGGGTTCAAATCTTTAGAATTTGGGGAAAAGTCCCTAACGTTGTCGAAAAAAAAGTTGTTCAAAAGTATGTCAACCTGAGTCTCAAAAGAAGCGTATTTTCATAGAGATTTTAAAGATGTTATTCGTTTGTAATAAAAATAAGTATTTTTTGTATTATTGCTGATAAACATTTTGTTGACATTTTTTTAAGAGCCTTTAGCTTTTTTAAGAGCCTTTAGCTTTAAGAGCCTTTAGCATTTTTTCAAATAATTTTTTTGCCAAAAAATTTTAAGGAGAAATTTTTATGTTTTCTAAAATGTCTATACTATCTTCTTAAATACGCTTTTTTTGAGACCCAAGTTGACATACTTTTGAATAACTTTTTTTTTGACAATATTAGGGACTTTACCCCAAATTCTAAAGATTTGAACCCAAATATCTTTACAACTTGACGTGATGGTAAAAAAACTATTTTTACTTAACTCTGTAAATTAAGTTGAAATGCGCAATAAATTTGTTAGATTGATTTTTTCTTCAAGAATATCAAACAGCAAATAATTCAGATATAAAATTATGTCAAAATATGTCCATAGAAAATATATTTTACATATTTTATGTCAGCAGAAAATCATTCAGACATAAAATTATGTCAAAATATGTCGACAGAAAATATGTCTGACATATTTCATGTCAGCAGAAAATAATTCAGACATTAAATTATGTCAAAATATGTCGACAGAAAATATGTCTGACATATTTTATGTCAGCAGAAAATAATTCAGACATAAAATTATGTCAAAATATGTCGACAGAAAATATGTTTGACATATTTTATGTCAGCAGAAAATAATTCAGACATAAAATTATGTCAAAATATGTCGACAGAAAATATGTCTGACATATTTTATGTCAGCAGAAAATAATTCAGACATAAAATTATGTCAAAATATGTCGACAGAAAATATGTCTGACATATTTTATGTCAGCAGAAATTAATTCAGACATAAAATTATGTCAAAATATGTCGACAGAAAATATGTCTGACATATTTTATGTCAGCAGAAAATAATTCAGACATAAAAATATGTCAAAATATGTCGATAGAAAATATGTTTGACATATTTTATGTCAACAGAAAATAATTCAGACCTAAAATTATGTCAAAATATGTCAATCGAAAATATGTGGGACATATTTTATGTCGGCAGAAAATATGTCTGAAAATATGTCGACAGATCTACCAGACATATTATGTCGTAACAACTCTGACTGCAAGTGTTGTGACTTGCCAAAAATGTATTGCAAATGTTGTGACTTGCCTAAATAATATAGCAAGTGTTGTGACTTGCCTAAGTTACATAGCAAGTGTTGTGACTTGCCTAAATAATACAGCAAGTGTTGTGACTTGCATAAGTTATATAGCAAGTGTTGTGACTTGCCTGAATAATATAGCAAGTGTTGTGACTTGCCTAAGTTATACAGCAAGTGTTGTGACTTGCCTAAATAATATAGCAAGTGTTGTGACTTGCCTAAGTTATATAGCAAGTGTTGTGACTTGCCTAAATAATACAGCAAGTGTTGTGACTTGCATAAATTATATAGCAAGTGTTGTGACTTGCCTAAATAATATAGCAAGTGTTGTGACTTGCCTAAGTTATATAGCAAGTGTTGTGACTTGCCTAAATAATACAGCAAGTGTTGTGACTTGCCTAAATAATACAGCAAGTGTTGTGACTTGCATAAATTATATAGCAAGTGTTGTGATTTGCCTGAATAATATAGCAAGTGTTGTGACTTGCCTAAATAATACAGCAAGTGTTGTGACTTGCATAAATTATATAGTAAGTGTTGTGATTTGCCTGAATAATATAGCAAGTGTTGTGACTTGCCTAAGTTATATAGCAAGTGTTGTGACTTGCCTAAATAATATAGCAAGTGTTGTGACTTGCCTAAATAATACAGCAAGTGTTGTGACTTGCCTAAATAATACAGCAAGTGTTGTGACTTGCATAAATTATATAGCAAGTGTTGTGATTTGCCTGAATAATATAGCAAGTGTTGTGACTTGCCTAAGTTATATAGCAAGTGTTGTGACTTGCCTAAATAATACAGCAAGTGTTGTGACTTGCCTAAGATATATAGCAAGTGTTATGACTTGCCTAAATAATATAGCAAGTGTTGTGACTTGCCTAAATAGTACAGCAAGTGTTGTGACTTGTTAAATTTTTTGATAGACTGCTCTGGCTTATCTTCACGTGGTGTCTACCGTTAAAAATGATTAAAATAGTTTCATTTTTGGAATTAATTATTTTAATCATTTACTAAAAGCTAAGACAAAAATATATTGTATTATCTTTAAAATAGTTTTATATTATTATTATTATTTTTTAATATTTTATTTATTATTTATTTTGAAACAGGAAATTTGTTTGTTAACCAAACAAAATGGCTAGCTCGTTAACTATACTGAATGGTCCTTACTTCTGTTAATGTAGTAATCACATGAAAGACTTTATTATAGGTTTTTGCTATACTTGGTTAGAAAGATGACATGTTTTTTTACAGCCAATTGACTTATAGCCCCACATTAGTAGTTGTATATTTTTTTGTAAATTATATCAAATTAAATAATAACTTTTAGTAAGAAGTGGAAGGGGCATTAGAATGCCTCTTTCTTATGACATATTCGGATACGCCCCCCCCCTTTATACTCCACTCTCTTATGACCATGGATGCACCACTAATGTATCTTTTAATCTAGTGGAATATGTTTTTTACTTCTTTGTTGTTGTACTTTAAATATTAAATCAGATATTTCAAGAATTGAAACATTTTTTGATATTATAGTACTAAAACATCATTAACATATCTACTGTGAGTTTTACATTCATCTCCCATATTTGGTGGTTGTCTGGTATGAATTTATTTTTAATTTATTTCTAATTTTTTTTCACATTTTTAATTTATTTTTTAAATTTATTGTTCAAATTTTGAAAATAATAATTATTTTTTTTTAGGTTGGGTGGAGAGGTGGGGAGGGGGTATAGGCAGGTGGTGGGCATACGCCCCTTCGTAATAGAAACACCATTTTTATACGTAAGATTGTATAACACAATTTTATATTGTGTACTAATTTTACTCATTATAGTAAAGATATAAATATTTATAAAATCAAGTCGTTTTTGATCCTAGGGTGTGATACACCAATCGCCACCACACCCACCTCTATTGCTAACATTCACCTCTCGTATATTTTGGTGGTTTACTATAAATTTAAAACAACTTTTTTGTGTATTTATATTGTTTATGTATTTAAAAAAAAAAATTTCTGAAAAAAGTGTTCAGTTTTATGCGGGCGAGGTGGTGGTTTGGTGCCCCCTCTGTCCGTCCGATACATCCGGTGGTTAGAGTTTAACATAAGGTTGTAACCCACTCTTACACCTATCTTTTGACACCAATATATTTGTATTTTGATAAGAATTGGCAAAGTTATGACAATTTAAGTGAAGAAAAACATTATTTTGACCACAGTTTCTTCAACAAATCCATATATAGAAAAATCGCTACTTAAACCGTCATAACTTTTGAAGCAATTGTTCGATTTTGATAATTTTTTCACCTTTAAAATACTGTAATAATCCACTTTCTAATGATATATAACATAGTATTCAAACAATTTGAAATTTTTTACCTACATATATATATATATATATATATATATATATATATATATATATATATATATATATATATATATGTATATATATATATATATATATATATATATATATATATATATATATATATATATATATGTATATATGTATATATATATGTATATATATATATATATATATATATATATATATATATATATATATATATATATATATATATATATATATATATATATATATATATATATATATGTATAATGTGTGTGTATAATGGATTTAAAAACGATATATAATAACAATTATATGGTAATATTTTATAGTTATTTTTATTACTTACTATAAATTAATTTTTTAAGTCAATTTATAATGATAAAATTTATATGCAAGTTGGTTATGATAAGTGAGTTCTCACTCACTTATCACTTATCACTCATTTTTGATAATCATAGATTATCATAATACAATATCATCAGTATCATAAAATAATTGATAGAATATAGGTGATATATCACCATATGATAACCATATGGTTATAAAGCTTATAATTATTATCATGATTAATTATTTTAAGCCATTAATAAAGTTTATTTATGGTTGATCAAAATTGATATTTTTTTCATGCAAATTATTTCAATAAATGTTTTCGCTTAAAACAGAAACAAGTAATCAATTTTTACTGAAAATTTTTCTTTTCATTTAAAAAATAATTCTATGTGACATTATATGGTATAATGGGTCCCAAAGAAAGAAAATAATTTCAGTCGCAAAAACACCTAAGTTTTTTTGAGAAAAAAACTCTTTTAATGGAGATCAGGTGTTTTTGCGACTGAAATTGCTACCGAAAAATTAAAGCATAGAGAGGATGTAATCGTCTTGAAAGGACAAATCAAAATAAGGCCAAGTTTTAAACATCTCAATGAGACTATTGCTTGCAAAGAAAAGATAATTCAAAGTTTGTGGGATAAATTAAAAGTCCAACATTTAGACTAACAGCTGAATTAGCTTCAAACTTCAAATTTTCGTTCGAAAAAAGAACTACAACACACCCAAACAAAGCTTTCTACTGAAAAAGTTATCTTACTCCAGGCTGCTGAGTTAGCATTCTCAACAAAAAATTTGACTCTTGGTTTTGATACCACAACCCAGGAGGGTGTTGATGTTAATTTTGTGTACGTAACAACTGAATTTTTATGCATGGTTGCAATCATTGATCAGCTTGCTGGTGGTACAGCATATGACTATATGAGTCATATTACAAAGTCTGTGGATAATCTTGCTAAGTTATATAGTGACTTATATCAGAAACAATACACTGATGTACGAAGCATGATTATCAGCAACATAACTAACATGATGAGTGAAGGAGTGGCATTGAACCATGCAACTATAACAAAATTAAACACTTTTTTGGCAGAAATCTCTAAATGAACTGAACTGTCACCTTTACCCATTTGGTACAATCACTTCTGCTTGCAAGTCATCACTTTGGAAACTTCAAAAGGAAAGCTTTTTGGTAGAGATTTTGTAGCAAACATTGTTGTTCAGTTAAATAAACTCTGTTACAAGGATGGTAAAGGTAAACAAATATGATAAACATATTTTATCATATTTTTATTTATCTTATTTTTACTTTAATAATGTTTTGTTAATATTTTGAATTTAATTTATTTCAAGTTATTATTTTGAATTTAAATCTGAACATAATAAATGTTTGAGTAACACACTTGTTTCAAATTTGCAAATAAGCTCTTTGCATTGCACTTTTGTTAATAATTTTGTTTATAGAGGTGATCCAAAAAATTTTGTCAACTTTTTGCATGAGCATAGTCTTCCTAGAGGACTTATACAACGCTATAGGGGACATCAATTGCACATAATTTTTCATACATGTGGAATTTTAATACATCACTACCATAAACTTCAGGGTTTTCTGGAGAAGAGTAATGTGGAGGACTAAGAAATAGTCTTTTCTAAGACTTCTTTTCTGAAACGGGCTAGATGTTATGGTGGATAAATGATTAAAATGTTTGGTTCTTTTTTTTTATGGCGTATTTTATTTAATTTTAGGTATTCGCGACATGTGTGCCCTTGGTTTATTTGGAAAATTATTAATGAAAAAGTTCACCAGGACAAGGACTAGTCTGGTATCCAAGCGATCAAAAATGTTTGAAATGCACTTATTGAAAGCAGCGCAAAGACTCGTTCCCTTATTCACAGAAAAACAGACTTTTTTGGAGGTGATCTCAATGATCCAGTTTTTCAATCAATTTTAGACTTTTGACCAAGGACTGATATAATGAGAGACACATCAGCCAGCTGTCTAAATGCTGTCATTAGTGTTACTACCCATCAGTACAAGAAACTATTCACTATGACTTTAACTGACCAACATAAGATATTATCTGCTTGTCCACACAATATTGACTGTGAAGAACTTGTGGGTAGCGATGCAAAGCAAAGAGCTCCTAATGCCACACTTTTTTATTTGTCATCGAAATTTTTGCGCAAGCAAAATTAAGACAACTGATTTTATTTCTAAAAAACCAATTGATATACGAAATAAATTGATAGCCTGTTCTATCTCCTTGGCTGGTAAAAAGCGCTTAACAAACATAAAATGCCATGAAGAAATGAAGGCAGAATTGAATTAAACACATGGCTTACAAGTTTCAAAATAAAGAGGAGAAAAAAGAAGAAAAGTGGAAAATATATTTAAAAAATTTGTACCTCTGCAGATAAAAAAAAGAAACAACCCTTCCCAGATCTGGAAAATAACGAAACTGCAGATGTTGACTACATTCTCAATAGAGATGCTGTTGGAAGAAGTATATGCCGCATGTGTATGTATGCATGCTGAAACTAAAAGCCAAGATATATACTATGGCAGGCTTCTTAGCATTTAAAAAAATAATGATGCTATGTATATAGCTTCCTATTGGAAACCAAATGAAAATGAGGATGATATTGCTGCTGAGTAAAATATGAGCAAATATCAATTATCTGCAGACATCATAAGCGGTGATTTGATGTTTTCATAAGCAAATTGTGTGCAAATTGGTACTAAGAAGGTATATGTTATTGTAAATAATATTATAGTTTATATACTTGCATTAATAGAATTCATTCACATCTGTGGATCTTTTTATTAGAAATATTTTACTATATCACCCCCCCCCATAACCCCTTTTTTTTTTGTATGCTTATAAAGGATTTATGTTTCTTTAATTCATTAATTGTATATATCAGTTCTTATTTCGGGTAGTTAGATTTTTACCATTATCTAATAATGTTGATTTGGTTGCAAAGTGAGCAACATTTACACGAACACCCTCCTGGGAAACAGGAAAGCTGACTTGAATTTAATTGCAATATGACTTGTCACAAATAATGTTGATGGTGATGATGCATAGATGCTAATGCATTAAGAAGACAAAATGTTAGTGTTAAGCCATTTTAATTAACCAATATTAGATATATTTTATATTATAACCTATATAAATGTATTTTATTTCAAGTATTATGGTGAGTAATTGTTCAAGAAACATTAAAAGATTGGCTTTTTTATTCATAAATGATTTTTCTATTTAAATGGTAAAATGTGTTATACATCAGGAGTTGAACTATTTTATTTTTTTTACCCCAAAACATTAACTTCCTCTCCCATAATTTCTATTGGTTTATTCCTGTATAATGTCAATATCTTGGATTCATTTTATTTTATCTTTGCTAGGTTTTAACTCTGGTGAAACTTTTGCTTTCCTGCAAAATTTTATTTAGATACCATTTAATAGTGTTTATTCTATGGAATAAAGAATCAACTTTTTTGTTTAGGATGTCAATGCTCAATGGTATTAGGAAAATTTGCATCTTTTTCACATTGTGAAGTCAAAATCATAAAAAAAAGGCTATTTTCATAGCCACAATTTTATTAAAAACATTAATCAAATGGGAAAATAATTATTTTAGAGTATTTTTTTTATCTACTGAGTATATTTACAAACAAATAACTATATACATTTGATTGGCGTATTTAATTTATCGGAGTAGAATAGTAATCAACTTTAGATGAGGGGTATATATTGGAAGAGATATGGAAACTACTTATCTTAATATTTGACATGAAATATTTCTGCTAATTTTATGATAAGGTTGGTCTTGTACTGCCATAACTACAATTGGACAAGCCTCATTATTTTTTAAGGCCCACCAATAATAAATACAGGTTTTTTTATAGAAAGCTTTTTTTATAAGAAACAAAAGAAAAATTTTTTGTGGAACGGGGTAAAAAATTTAAACTATATCTACAGTAAAATAGGGGCAGAATAGAAATACCAACAAAAGAATAAGGACAAGAGCTAGTCCAGTGACACGTTTTTTCCTACATTCTACATATTTTATACTAGATAGAAAAATGCGTTCACTGGTAAATCTTTTTGTTTTCAAAATGTACGCAATTTTGTTATAATTGTTTTTATACGATGTTCGCAATATATACCTATGTAAATAAATTTTAAAATTTTTTTTTATATTATGTTTTTTTATATAATATTATTTTAACAAAATTATTACAATTACTACTACAACGCACAGTGGGCCAAAGTTTAGCAAAAAGGTCAAAACAAAAGGTCGTATATTGACTTTTTTAATCATTTGCAATTAACATGCATACGTTAATGGCAATGAATGTTTATTTTATAATGCACTTGATCAATTTTGTAAACCCTTTAGTATGCTTCAAAGTCAAAAAGTTGTTAAAATATGAGTGAAAAACGTGAGAAGTATGTAAACACTGGCAATACATCTGTGGCATTTTGAAAAAATCTATCCTTATGGCATTTGATAATATTTATACATATTTACGTATAATTTTATAACTGTTTAAAAAAACAAAGATATTTTATTTTTTAGCTGGTTTTTTTTACATTATTAGGACATAATTTTTACGATTTTTCATGTAAAAAAAAACTTTGCGGTAATAGATTTAGCACGCGTTATAATACCTTAAGATGAAATTAATTTAAATGCATACTTTATTACTTTAACCATGGAAGAATTATAGAATGCTTCCATAATACATTTCTATAATACTTCCATGCTTTAACTTACACTTTTTAAAAAAATTTTCCTGCCCCCACTTGCCTCTCTGGTCGCCGCATGCTTGTCAAAGGTTGACTTGACTAAATTTTGAAAATTTAACAAAAAAGTTACTTTACAAAAGTATATTTGCAGATAAAACTTTTTATTCAAGCCATTTCAGTTAAATAAATAATAAACACATAAGGCTCTAAAGATTTATTGCAAGGAGACAGCCCAACGTTTTATCCATCTATACCCGTGGTATTACATCGCGAGATTAGAATTATTTTGTTCTAACTCCATGTTTTTCCGAACTGAGAAAATCAAATTCAAAGTTTTAAAAGGACCTGTAGACCACTTAAACATGAAAGACGTAAACAAATTAGATTCATATTAATTTCCCATACTTGCTACCACAGTTTAAAAGTAAATACTTCAAAAGATATAATGTGCAGGTATCTGAATTACCACACCCTGATTCGGAGATAGAACAATATAATACACACTTATTTTATAAAATACAATATTATTTTGTTCTATCTCCATTTTTTATATAAAAATATAATACAAATTAGTATTTTGTATATATATTGTATATATTGTAGCAAGGTAAAGAACTGTTTGGCATATCTCTGTTTTATTGGAATAAAATCTTACTTTAACTAGTAAAAAAACTTTATAAATGCAATATTTATAAAGTTTAATTATCTAAAGTGTGTACCAAGATTTTTACAAAAAAATAAAACTTTGGTTGAAATAAGCTCCAAGAACATATTATCCAAAATACATTTCATAGTGAAATGAATTTCAAAGATTAAATTCTGCAAGGTAAGCACATCTGGTTAATTCATTAAAAACAACAATTTCAATAAGAAGCCCATTTAACACCATAACATAAACACAAAACATAAATATTTTGACATTAAAATAAATTATTTTAAAATACTATTATAAAATGTTATGTCTACAGCAGGCATATACTTGAACATACTTTGAAGGTCCTTAGCTTTATCATTAGAAATTTGAGAACACTGGTTTAAGACAGAAGCCATTGGTACAACTGCAAGAGGTCTTGCCACAGCTAATGAAGATCGCGGGTTGTTAGGAAGACGCTTAATTCGTACTTCTGAACAAACATCAGTAAATGACTTTCTGTAGTATATATGATCTGAAAACTCTGCCCTGTAAACCAGATGCTTTATTTGGGTATAGGGAACAAGGTTATAATTAAAAATGCCTGCAATAACTGAAAAATGCTTAAAATCCAATCTTTTCATTTGGTAGACAGAAAAAGGATTTCTCTTTTGAATATTAGCAATTGCTCTGATTAAACCAAGTGGACTAAATATTTCAAAAGGAGCTAGTGCTCTATCAATTTGACTATGTATATTGTTAACCTCTTGTATACTAGAATGCCCTGATTCACAGAACTTTTGCTCTATTACCCTGATTTTTGGTTAACGTATCAAAAACTCACGTAAGGCAATGGACATGTGACTATTTCTATTTTGAGGCACGCAGGAATCAAACCATAGTATGAGTTTATTAACATCTGGGTGTTCAGCAATTATCTTCTCTAGCAAGCATGTTACATTACTTGCAAGGTCATTTCATGCACGACCTGAAATGCCTTCATGCCAAAGCATACAATAACCTTTTTTATTTAGGGAGCAATGCCCAGTTAAATTATAAGCTGAGAGTTTACGTTTGTAAAAAAATGCTCCTATGTTTGATTTTGGTAAACTTATTAAATTTTCAAGGTCAATGCATACTACAGCTACATTTTTATCCTTAAGTTTGCAGTCTTTTTCACGTTCTGCTCGATTTTCATTCTTCAACATTACATGTTTGGGAAATTTTTGGGTTTGCTCCTCAGTTGGATTTACTACATTATGGTATTCATAACATGTATCACATAAATCAGTTTTTGGCTTTTGAAATTCGATGTTAAAGTCATGCTCAAATATGAATCTATACATATGCTTCTTAACAGGGGCAATATTCTTTTCTTTGCAATAGGTAGAGTAAAGTTCATACATTTTATTAAGATTTAGAAAAGCTTCAAAATATTCTTTTTTTGTTCTTTTAAGACAGTAGTGTGATGGTACACGTGGAAATTCATTGATATGATCTTTAACACTTTGTTTTGATCTTTGATCAACAACTTTTTTGGTGTGTTTCCCCCATTTTGAAAAGGCTGGGCTTCCAGTAGCATCATGAGTTTATTATCATCTTGTTTTCATGATGATAATAAACTCTTCTACTACTTATATTTAAAGTAGTGAGGTAAAATTCTTTACAAACTCGAATTTGCAAATCACCTACAAAAAAGCTGTAATAAAATGAATATGTTTTTCGCGAATTTTCATTGATGGTTCGATGACGTTTCTTCTGGAGTCGTTCAGTAGTTCTACTGTAGAAATGCTTTTATTTATCCATAGACCAAAATTCAGAAAATATATGTGCTCGTTCTTCATCACTGATATGTTGCCAACATTTAAATTTACAAGAATTTAAACAGTCTTTTCTTGTGGTTACAGATTTGCATGGAACATTTTCTCCTTTTCTATTTTTATAAGCTTGACCAAATTGTCTCAACTGCTTTCTCACATTTGTCTGGTCGCTACATGTAAAAAAAAAAAGGAAAACTAAACATTTTAAGTGGACATTTTAATTTTTATATAGAGTTGTTCCTTGTAACTTAAGAAGTTTAAAAATTTTTACGTGCCACTTGGAAACTGCTTATAACTTTAGTTAGAGACAAAAATAAATGCAACTTATTGAGTGGATTTCAAGTATAAATTATCCGCCATGTTGTTTACAAATCGAATACCGCAAAGCATTGATTTAGTTTTTACAAATTATTGACAGGGGGTTGATAATATGTAAAATTAAATGTTTTAAATATAATTATTCAAATATATTTAAGCAAAATTTTATAAACCTTTTTCAAAAACAAATTTTTTTATAATTATTTTTTAATATTGTATTAAAATAATGAAATAGTTGTAGTTTAGTGAATTTAAAAAAGAAAATTTGTTCCTGTTATTTGTTTACGTTAAAAAATGTTTACTTTTCAAAAACTGTTTACTAAAAAAACGTGTTTTATTTATTTTTATTTATTTACTAATATTAAAGTAAATAATGGCGAGTAGCAAAAAAACACAGCATCTTAATCTAGTTCCTAGAAAAGAATTTAAAAATGCTTGCATACTTCATCAAGGAGAAGTTGCCCATAATAATAACAAACTGCGGGGTTTTACTGAAAATGCGCTTGTAAAAGTTAAGAATGCTTGGTAAGTCACAAACTAAATGTCCAACTCAATTTGTTTATTTATATACTGCTTAAAACAATGGTACGGAAAAAACAATAAATAGCATGGATTTGACATTTTCATCATCCTGTAAAGTTATATGGCTCTAAAATTTGTGGCACTACTAAATTATATAACATGTAATAAATAAACAATAAACTATTTTCAATGCAATCGTCCCGCTTAATTCTCTATAACAATTTTTTTTTTTTCTTTTACTTAAATTCATATTCAATTTTTCTATGCTTGAAAAATGCTGGATCACAACAAAACTCCTATGACTTCTACTTCTTTGACTCTACTTCCTTTCTTTCCTTCTTTTTATTGTTATATTTTTTGTTATTGATATTGTTATGATTTTTATTTTTTTTTTTTTTTTTTTTTTTTTTTGCAATTATCCTTATGATAATCACTATAATATATATAGATAAATATATAGTAAAATATATACCTATATATAGTAAAATATATAGATTACTATAAATATATAGATACTTATTATATTACTGTATTTAATATTATTATTACTATTTATTACTATTATTATTACTATTTATTTTTATTTATTTTTTATTACTTATTATTATTATCATTATTATTATGCTATATTTATACCATCATAGGTCTTTACGCGTCATCAGTTTATAACTGTTTGTAAATGTCCCGCACGATTGTATATATATACAGTTATTATTAAAGTGAAAATATATTGATTTGATTTGATTTGATTTGATGATAATAATTTTTTTTACTATAGTCGAACTCGAAATGACTTTAAAATCATAAACATTCTATCTGATACGTGCCCAACAACTCTCTTGTTCCATCAAAGATGTTACGATAAGTATGTAAATATAAAAACATTAAACATTCTACAACATCGGAAAAGTAGAGAAAGTCAACGAGAATGCAGAATCTCAGCTCGGAAAAGAGATAGATCAGGTAAATTAAAAACCTTTGGGTGGGAATTGCAAAGCAAATAATATTACCCTCAGTTTTCACGTTTTTCATTGCTTTATGTACTACTTCAAAGTTAAAATAATTTCCTTTGTTTTAGGAAAAATTATTGCGGATAAAGAATGTTGCATTTGCTATTGCAAAAAGACTAATAAAGATAGGAACGGATATGAAACGCTTACAAAATGCGTAACGGAAAGTGCAGCAAACGTGTTAAAAGAAAACGCTTTAAGTAAAGCTGACAACCCGCGACTCATGGCTAGTATATCAGGCACAGAATGGCAAACCATAATTTCCTTAGAGTTATATTATGATCGGTCTTGTTACCTTAAATATACAAGACCCCAAAAAACTTCTTTTATTACAACAGAAGATGCAGTTATGCGTTTGCTCTTCGACTATGTAAAAGAACACGTATTAGACAACTTAGAGATTATTCATACAAGTAAGCTATTTGAATTTTACAAAGAAAACTGCACAGATAGAACAAAGGTTCCAGATAGAAGGACTATACCCCAGCTAGCAAACATACATTGATAAAACGTTAGAACAATGTTGTGCGTTGCGTTGGCCCAACATCGACCGCCAACGTTGTTTTTATATCATTTTGGTTACAAATGCGACGTCGCCAACAACCAAAAAACAACGTTGGTTCAATCTTGTATTTTAAGTCGACATTGCGTAATGTTTTACTTTGATTCAACGTTGTACTTTACGTTGGCACAACGTTGTATTTTACGTTGGCAAAGCGTTGTATTTTACGTTGGTAAAACGTTGTATTTTAAGTTGATTCAACGTTATATTTTACGTTTCTTCAACTTTATATTTACCTTTTATCGGAACCGAATTTTTTTTTTTTCATGTTATGCATATACATTTAAACATAAAATATCATGTATTTATACGCGTGTATAATCGTATATATATCGCATAAATATCTGCTGCAATATTTGCTACGTAATATAACGTCAATTAAATTTAAAAAGATAAAGAAACCACTCACCGGTTATATCAGCTTCAATTATCCAGTCTTGTAATCCGGCATCATTAAATCTTTTTCCAATAACGGCTAGAAAAATACAATATGTGTGAAATGCACCCATTCGGAGAACAATAAATCTTTTAAGATCAATATGACTAGGGTTCATCAGGATTTCCACCGCTTTTGCATATATCGCTTGATCCATTACAACGTCAGTTTCGGAGAGACCAAGGTTCTCGACTTTAGCTTTGGACTGGAGCAGAACTTCAAGCACTGTGCTCAAGTTTGTAGGCGATGAGTTAATAGCAGGAAGATAGCTAATAGTGTGGATGTCTTCTGATATCTTTTTAGGTGTAATTAGGTAGTTAAACCCAGTCCAGCTTGGGATATCACTAGAAAAATGACATAGTAAGGTCCAAAAGAAATCCAGCTTCTCTGAAACTACCAGTAACTTACTGTCTTTTGATAACGCGTTTGTTTTACGTAGGTAATCTGGTTCTTCTCGATTATGCTTTATGTACAGAGGCAACTCTTTCTCAATTGCTTTAAAAGATCTTTCTCTTTTTCTTGAAATTATTACGTTAACCTGGTTTTTGTGTACTTGACCAATATTTTGTAACTGAATGACAATACCATTTGTGACGTGCATAGAAGTTCCTTTTAAAGTTTCAGGATTTATGTCGTTGTTGTCCCAAACAAAGGTCACAAATTTTGAGGGCTGGAGAACAGAAGGACAAAAACTTTTAAAAATTTGATTTTGCATTGCATTTTGTGCAAGAAATGTTTCTAAATAATTTACTTCATCATAGGAAATTCCATGTCCTAATTTACTTAGCCATTTCACTAACTCTTTTGATCCAGTTTTTCGTTTGGTACTTAACCCTAATAACACGTGTTTAGAGCATCGATGATGGCTGTTTGTTACGTTATAAATAACATCTTCACAAAGAGAGTTTATTTTGACAATTCCTCTTTTACTAACTCTAGCACAAAATAAAATTTTTGCAAAAAGTTGATCAGAAGAGGTAGAATTTCAGTTTTAACTCTTAGTAATTCGTCTTCATTAGGAGGCCATTTAAAGTATGTTTTTTTCATAGACCAAAACCTCGCTGCGAATCTCTTTTGCGACATGATCGATAAGCTGTTTAATCGGTTTTGAATTATTCTTTTTTTCTAGATTCTCAATTGTTTTTAAAAAAACTTCAATGATTTTTCCCTTCTCAATACTATCGTTATATAAGAAAGAATAGCCGTACTACAGCATCCTGTACAAGATGCTGTAGTTGCAACGTAAAATACAACGCTGTGCCAACGTAAAGTACAACGTTGAATCAAAGTAAAACATTATGCAATGCCGACTTAAAATACAACATTGAACCAACGTTGTTTTTTGGTTGTTGGCGACGTCGCATTTGTAACCAAAATGATATAAAAACAACGTTGGCGGTCGATGTTGGGCCAACGCAACGCACAACATTGTTCTAACGTTTTATCAATGATGTGTGCTAGCTGGGTAAGAAAGGCTTTTTTTATTTTTATAATCTAAGTTTTCTTCGGTGATATTTTCTCGCTTATATTTTTTTAATCCACTTTAGCGCTTATAGAAATCTATAATTTTACTAACTCTTTTGAAATCTCCGAATCAAGTCGCACGAAGGGGTAACAGCACTAACAGCACTGTATATAACTTGGCATACACGGCTTACAAGCTCACTTACTTAAATTAATTCAACTCGACGTAAAGTGATTGGATGTCAAATATGTTTACATTTATAATGCAGAATTGCCCTGTCAAATGTTTCTTTCAAATTATTGTAGGGATTCGATTTGAAAGGATTCGAATTAAAAAAGATTCGAAATCGAATCTCGAATCCTACATAGATTCGCGAATCCGATTCAAATCTCGAAGATTTGCAGGGCTCTAAAGCAGAACAACAGATATTGGGCCGATACTGGCCCATCAGTGGTAAAATCAAATTAACAATAATATAAAAAGAGCATTTAAGTTTACAGCACAAATTTTTGAATCCATCTTGAAATTCGTTTTTTTTGCTTTTCATGCAAATATATCTAAGAACTTTATTGATAAAAAAAGATTTTCAGGTGAGAATCTGTTCTGTTTTTTTTTATAATCTATATTAGGTACATAATACTTTTTGATAAATTTTAAAAACTAATATTTTATTTTAGAAAATTTTTGTTTTTCAAATAATTTCTAAATAAATTATTGCAAGTTCATTCTTTTGTTAAATAAATAAGGTTTTGTATGAGAAGTGTTGTTAGGCTACAAATAAGGTAAAGATCAAGTTATATCAATATTGTTTACTAGTTTATTTATCTCAAACTTTATTATTTAAATCAAACATTAACCATTAAATTGGTTTAATGTTTAAATTTAATTTTTTTCACCAAGCTAAAATGGTTAAACAAACTTAAACCTAATTTATGGAAACAACGGCGACTGAAAAATGATAGTTATTGTAAGAAAAAATTGATAATAATGTTGGTTTGATAGAAAAGGAAATATATAAAATATATGTATACTATTGTGTAGATTATTTGAACAATTTTGTCTTTATTTTCTTTTCTTTATGTTGTCATAATCATAACTTTTTTTTATATATAATTTGAGTGTTATTAACACAATTGTCTTTTATATTCTTATAATTTAATAGGAATAGTATAAAGATAACATCTTCTTTTTAAATATAGTATAAAAATGTTATTATGTTATGCAAAGTTGTATATATAAGGCACAAGATAGGAAAAGTTACTAAGTCTAGATTTATATCTAGAATATATCTAGATTCGGACATATGTTTTTAGCTAAATAATTTGAAAAATTTGTTTTTGACTTTATTTTTTTTTTTTTTTGAAGCATTATTTAATAATTTTTGCTAAATATATTTGCTTATTTGTTTACTTATAAATACAATAAATAAATATAAATAAACCAACAAAGCTGTGATAAACATTATTAGTGTATAGTCTAACAAAGGTAGATGTCAGACTATAACAGGTTTTCACAGTTTTGTAGCATTATACCAATTTATTACATCCAAGTCATCAATAAATCTGTATAGTTGTATCGCATCATCTCTTGTTTTTCTAATTTCTAATGTGGAGTGAAAGGTTTATCAGTCCGTCTTCACATGATAAATCTTTTAAACTATAAAGACGAACTGCTATGTGTTGGAGTTGTTCAATCATAATAACATGTTTCCGTATATGTAACTCCTTAATGGGGTTCAATATTCAAGGTGAGGTCTAAATAATGATGTAAGTATAAATGTTATACTTCTTTTATCTAAATATTTCAAGAAGTGTTTGATTTGCCCTAATGTTAAACTTTAAAAGTCATTTTTCTCTATAATTTCATTTTTTTAAATGCTTTCATTAAAAATTATAAAAAATTGCCAATAATAATGCTATTGAGCTTATATTATATTAAATTAAATGAGCTTATATTAAATATCCCCTTATATTAAAATGCGTTCCGGGAATGCGTGGGATTCTTTTCTTATATTATTTCTTCTTCAACACCACTGCAGCGCTGCGTACATTGATTGGAAGCGCCAAAAATAAAATAAAATACCATCATATAAACTATAAAATAACAATTTTTTTTGAAATTTTTATAAAATTTTGCTTCTTTTGAGACCAACATGACATACTTTTGAAAAACTTTTTTTTATATAATATTAGGGACCCATTAAAATTTTAAAGGTCTTGAGGCAGCTCAAGAAAATTTCCTAGAGCATTGATATTTTTCCAGAGTATTTCTGAAATGAATAGACAACATTTGCACACCCAGGCTAAATGAATTGTGAAAAAAAATTCACTCCACCCTAGTGTATAATTATTAATTATTATTAAGAATGATATATTTGATTTATTTTTAATCTTAATATATCATTGCCGATTTCATTTTCAGAGAATTCTTTTGAATATATATTTCTAATTCAATGGTGAGCATTAAATGGCGATTTGTAAAGTAATATAGCGATTTATGTTCAATGAAAATCTCCGCGGAAGAGAGCCAATGATCTTCTACTTCTAATTATTATTTAAATTCTGCTTGACGTCCTTTATGGACGAACCCTTACAATATTGTGTCCTTAAAAGAAATGTTTTAAAAATAGAAAAATAGAAAAGGTTTGAAAATAGTGAACACGAGCTCATAAATTTCATATTTCACGTTTATTGTAAGTTCATTTTTATAATCTAAATATTAATACGCTAATGAATAGTGCGCATAGTTACGCCTAATGTTCGTGTTGTTAATGACGGTTCTGTATTCTGTAAAATCACCATTTCTTAGTTTTTAAGTAGTTTCTAGACTTTTGAATGCGCGGTTATATATTCCATGCGGTCTTTCGAGTAAGGTCAGCAAGCAAATTAGAGCTGATATATTATTATTTTCGAAAAGAATTGATGTTGTTCATAGTTTAAAATAGAAAATTTAAATAATCGTTTGTTTGTTGTTGGTTGTTTTTATTTTTCTAATTTTTATAGCCTGTTTTCATTTTTTAGAAGAAGTTTATAACTAAAATGTCTGGTAAAATAGTTTTTTTAGTACTATCTAAACATGAATACTGTAATTTATCTAATCTTCTAAATATGAATACTGTAACTTAATAGTGTTAGTGTCGTTTCACTTTCTTTTTTAATAAAGAACTTTCTAGGCTTTTCTAAAAGCGTTTCTTTACTCCACGCGGTCTTTCAAGCAAGGTCTTCCAGCCGATTAGAGCTGATAAATTTTTAGTTTTAAGAGGAACTGATGTTGTTCATTGTTTAAAAACTAAAATTTGTTTGTTGTTCGTTGTTTTTATTTTTCTGTTTTTTTTTTAGAAGTAGTTAAAACTAAAATGACTGGTAAAAAATTTTTTTTTAGTAAAATGTTTCTTTTTTAGTAAAGTGTTTCAGTTTTATCTTCAGTCTTTTTAGATCAATTTAAGCAAGTATTTTTCATTTTTTAGAGCAGTTAAAAGGAGCTGAAGGCCTTTTTAGTAAGTATATAGTGTATAGTAGTTTACTTATAGTTTATATTAGTAACATAGTTATATTAGTTTATTTATGGTTTATATTAGTTTATATAGTATATAGTAGTTTATTTATAGTTTATATTAGTTCAAGTTTATTTATCGTTTTTATTAGTAAGTTTATTTATAGATTATAGATTAGGATTAATGAGAATACAAATTTTTTTTTAGACAGGCTAGCTGACAGCGACTTAAGTAAGTTTTATCATTTAGATTTTATTTGAGTACAAATGTAGCATTAGCAATTTTATTGTATATAATTTTATCTCAAATTTTATTTTTAGACAGACAAGTAGAATTTAGTAAGGACTTAGATTTTGTAGATTTAAAAACTTCTTTTGAATATTCTTTTAAAGCATTGAATATGTTTTAAATATTTTAATAATTTTTGTCATTTAGGTGTTGTAGCATCATCAGTTGGTGCAAATAGTAATGTCTTTTATTTTATTTTACAGCAAATAGTAATGTCTTTTAATTTATTTTAAAAAGAATCAATAAATATTGTTTATTTAAACATAATCATCAGGATAAAATAAATAAGATAGATAAAATAGCTTTTTTATTTAATATTTTTTTATTTAGTTATAACTTCAGTTGCACCAGCCACAACAGGTAACTTCGTACATTTATTTTAATATACTTGAATTACATTTGTTACTTAACTTTTCAAGCAATAAATATTGTTTATTTCAATATTATCGTCAAGATTGTATAAATAAACTTTTTATTTGATAATTTATTTTAGTTGCTTCTAGATCAACTTTAAATAATGGTAACTCGTTAATTCATATTTTATTATAGATAAATGTAGATAAAAAAAATGTAAGTTGGAAATTTTTGTAGATTTAAAAGCAGTAAGCTTTTTTCTAAAGGTTCTTTCTATTTTCGGATTAAATCCACTATCACTACATTTGTTCTATGTTTATATAATGTACTTTAATAATTTTTGTCATTTGAAAAAATATATCTATGTTAAATTACACCAAGTTGTAGAAAATAGTTATAGTTTAATGATAAGGTTGTAGACTGTTAGAGCAGATTATAGATCTTTGATCTATTTAATCTATTTAATAACCTACTACCAAAGGGAAAATTTACTATCAGTTGTTTGTTTGTTTTTCTGTTTAGTTGGCAACAATGAAGAGAGAGGTAGTATGTTTAAAAGGATTTTTATTTTTTTATAAAGTAACTAAAATGTTTTTTAAAATATTGTTGTTGACTTAAAAGTAAAACAGTAGGTTTTTATAATTTTATACAATAAGCCCAAGAACTTAGGTAATACTTAAAATTATATTGTCAATAATAGAGAAGAAATTTAAAGTTCTCAGTAAGACAGCTTCTTATTATTTTACATCAAGTTAGTTTAATTAAAATTTATTTTCTTTAGTTGATCAAGAGAGAGCTAATAAAGGTATTAGTTATATTAGTTTAGTGAATTTATTTTTAGAAAAGTTAAGTAGATATTTTAACGTCTATACATTTAAGTGGTTTTATTGTTTAGACAAAGAATTGAAGACTGAAATAAATCAGTGTTTTTGCTATTAGATAATTGTTAATAGGAATTTGTTTATTTGTACTGTAACTGGAATTTTAAAACTTCAAGTACTTAAGCTTTATTTTCTTTTTTCTTTTAGGAGAGTTGGAAAAAAAACTAAGTATAAATTATGTGATTAGTATAGTTAAATAAAGCATTTATATCTGTACACTCAGTAGTCCAAGTCAGTTGTCACATTTTAGAAATTGTCCAGGAGAGAGTAAATAGTAAAATAATTAGTCTTTATTGGCTTTTTTATTCTTGATGGTTAAATTTATGTTTTATTTAATTTGTCTAATTGAATTTGTCTTGAGGCACATAAAATATTTTTGACAAAAAAAAAGAAGTTAAATAAAAAAAGTGAAAAGTCATTTCTGAATTATAGACGTTTTTCCTTTGAACATTGTGGGGACACCAGACCCTTTATATTGACCAAACTTTGTTTCACATTGTTGCAGGAAAACAGTCTTTATACCTATGTAGATACTGAAAAAACTAAAAAGGTCTCATACATAACTCATTTTCATAAAAAACTGGATAACCGACCTTTGTCTTCTGAGGTACAGATATTAAAATTTAAAGTTTATTTTAGTTTTTTGGTTTAGTTTATAGTTAATTTTAGTTTAGTTTTTATTAGTTTTAGCTTCAGTTATCTTTTTCTTACTACTAAAAAAAAATTATAGTTATATATTTATTTATATGTAAATATAATTCTATCAATTATTCTGAGGTATATTTTGTCTTTAGTGTCTGGTGGAAGCATAACTGGTAGGGCTGTGTTTTAAATTTTATATATTTTTTACGGAGAAATATGTGCAATAGATGAAAGAATTATTTAATATAAATATGACATTTTTATACTGTTTGCATTTTACTCATATTTTTATTAAAATTAAATTTCTCACAAGTTTAACTCTTTTTAATTTACTTTTTTTAAATTTATTTTTAGCATCCTCTTCATCCTGTGAAAATGGTGAGGTTATGCTTTATATTTTGATTTGAAAAAATTGTAAATATTTTTAAATTTTATTATATCCTTCTATTTGTAATTTTAGAGTCATTAACATTTGAGGAATACCAAAGATATCGCTCCCAACACCCAGGGCCTCTCTCGGAGAGGTCCTTCAATAAGTGGCAAAGTATGGCGGTATGGATGAGCCATCCTTCAAATGGAGGGCTCATCCAAACCGGGGTGTTGGGAGACACCGAAGAAAAAACAGCAACCAAAAGGTTGTAAATGTCTTATATCTGTGAAGATATTTATAACTTTTTTGTTGCCATTTTTTCTTCGGTGACTTATTTATATTTTTTTTAATTTTTAATTTTTATTTTTTAATTTGTAATTTCTTTTTATAATATATTGTTATATATTTGGTTTGTTTTTGTCTCTTTTAATTGAAATTTTATTTGTTTTTCTCCAATTAAACTTAAATATAGTTAAATTGATTCACTGCCCAATCATCATAATATGATGCTACATTCTATTTGTTAAAAATAATTAATTGGTAGTTTAATTTATTGAAAACACTGCTTTTAAAATTTACTATAAGCCAAGACTATTTAGCTATATAAATGCAATTTATTTATATCTATTTGATTTTTTATCTTTAATGTTTTCAGTTTGATTCTTTGAAGCATTTGTTTTTATGCTTTTTAATTAAAATATTTTAAATCTATTACTATGTCTTTTAATTTTAACTAAAGATTACTAGAAGCCAACGTGAAATAACGTCGTAAAATAACACCGACAAGTTGCATCATGACAGCAGTTTAAGTATGACAACAGGCTACCGAAAATCAGGTAAATTGTATTCCAGTTGATTTTTTTGTTTTGTTTTATAATATAACAAGAATATAGCTTTAATCTTTCGTCAATTTAAGGCATGATGAAGTGTTATTATTTTGTGTCAGTAACTAAAAACGTATTGTGTTGAACTTAGTAATGTCTAGAAAAATGGTTCTGCCACACACTGATATGACCTATGTCAGTTGTAAATTACTCAAATAACGTTAAATAATTGGTAAATTAATTTATTTTAATTTTACTGATGAGTAAAAATTTTTCAAAAAACACAAAAAAACACAAATCTGCACCCTACATCACCAAATTTTTTTGAAACTTGGCACAAATGTTTAGAGATATATATTAGCAAAGACTGTAAAATTTTTTCATAAAATTCCTATTCGTTTATAACTTAATGCAACTTGAAGTTTTCTTGATTTTGACTGTAAAATGAGGGGGGAAAAGTGCCGAAAGTTATTCCATTTACTTTTACCCTTATAAGGTGCTTGTAGTAATGCTACAGTTCTGAAATTTTGTACCAAAAGAGTTTAAAACCTGTTTAATCCAAAAAATATAGGTTTTTATCTGTCAAAAGAAAACAATGTACTTTATTTTACCATCCATAAAATACACTCAATAATGCCGATACAAAAGGGCATTGACAATTATAGCTATAAAAAAAGTCTGACTGATAGAAAACAAATTTAATTTTGATTTTCTTAAAGATAAGATGAACATCTACTTTTCGAACCAATTTTATTTTGGCCTTACATTTACTTAAGAAATTATTGATGATAGATGTGGACACAAACCTTTGTGATATTTATTAAACCAGACACTCAATCCCAACCTTTTACCAATCAATCAAATCAGAAATTAACAGTTTAGTTACTTTTTTTTATTTATTTATTTTCATGTTATTTAAAATTGTAAAAAAATATAAAAAAGAAATACTCAATTTTAGTGATTTTATACATGCTTTACATTCACATTATTTACAAGTTGTACACATAAGCGTAAGGTCTAAGTATGGATAAGACATAATAAATCTCTATTTCCTTAGGAAAATAATTTTTTTAAAGTCGTCTTTGGCTAAATAGTAGCAAAGCCCTGTTTTTGTTATTGGTACCTCAACTTTGCAAATGATGTGGACATCTGGAATCCAGCATTGGCTATCTATTGGTGGCCATTTAAACAACCGTGCAGGACCATTCGGACACATAAATTTTACAAGCACGTCTTTTTCTTTCAGATTAATATCTTCAATGACTCCTATCCACCACTTTTGTTCATAGGAAACACAGGCAAAATCACCTGGTACTAGGTTTACAGTTGTTATCTGGACGTTTCCAAAGTCATGAATTAAAGCAAATTCTTCATCAACACTGCATAGCTTTGTGCCTACCTAGCAAAATAATAACATATGCATTTATTCATTTTTGTTAAACATGTTTAATTAAATGCATTGAAAGGAAATTGCGAGCCCAAACTAAAATATAAATATTTTTGACAATGATCTGCTCAAATCAAAAATCTATTTGATCAACAAAAGTTATGCATGTTTTTTAAAAGATAGTAAAAGGTATATTAAACATATATTTTTTACCTTTTGATGGCCAAGTGGCCAAATTGATGGTAACTACGTGTTCCAGGTATTGTTGTTGCAGTATCCAATCGCTCTTTAAGAGTGTTTCTCACCAAAAATAAATCTTCTGATGAGATATATATGAAATGTACACCTTCAATGTTTTCGTGGCAATATTTATACATTGCTTGTGGAGATAGAATATAATTACCCATATCTCTTTGCAAGCTTGCTAGTGTTGCTAAACGTTTGACTGTACCACCTATCCCATCACAAGGTTGTTTACCGTGGCTAGTTGCAAAAAAGTTCCATTTAGCAGATAATCCAAAATCTTCAAGATGGAAACAAAGATTTAAAATATTTTTGCAATTCTTATATTGACCTGCACACCCATCAGAAAAGTATTCAATATTTTTTATTTGAGGCAGATTTGTTTTTATACCATTGCTAACAACATCAATAATTTTATATACCATGTTCACATCATGGATCATATCATCCGAAATAATACAATAAGATTTGTGCTTGAGAATACCTTCTTTTTTGAAATAAATAATCACAGGATGAAGTGTACATTGTAAATTTGTCCAATGAAAGCTTTGCACTTCATCTTGAACTACAAATTTATAGTTTTCCGAAAAATCACCCAAAAATAATGCTGTTACCTCATTCATATTTTCTTTTCTTGATCTCAGGTATGATGCTTGACTTTTTGCTAAATAAGAATGTGGTGCGAGTTTTTCCATTTTACAGTCGCATCATACAGTCTTTATTAGTTATATCACACACAATATAAGGTAATAATTCTTTGTATGTTAAACCAAGAGGATGTAAAAGCAGTTTCAAATTCTGATGAATAGCACAGACGCATACAGAATGTGTTCCTGAGGCACCAACAGTAATACACCATTTAGGTCGCAATGTGCAAAACCTTGAAAATCCTATTTTTATTTCTGGGTTCTTGGTTTTAAAGGCAACAAACAATTCCTTTAAATTGCATAATAGCAAACGTTTTTGCATGTGAACATTTTTCTTTATGCTTACATAATCCTTCTTACCAGGCATTATACGGCTATGTTCATCATCTTCATAAAAAGTCTTGACCAGTTGAACTGTTACATCAGGAAGAACTTTTCCTAATTTTGGATTAGGCATAGTTAAAATACCTTTTTCTAATGCCAACTTATGTGCAGTTCGAGCTACATAGTTTGTTACATGTAATGTTTCAGAAACCTTTTTTATTGACCAGTCTGTTGGAGCAAGTGTCGTCAGTTGTATTTTTTTAGATATTGCTGTAGACTCTGCAATTTTGTTAGTTAGTGATACCATCATGTTATCAAACAAGTTTGCTTTTTCAATATACTCGTTAACAAAATTTGGCTGCTCTTCAAAACTTTCTTCTGATATATTAAGGGAAGTGGCTACCTTTTTTTTAATGGAGGTTGTTAATGCTGCCAATTTTCGTTTACCTTCTCTGATTTTACCTGACTTATGCAATCCTTTGACCTTTATAGGAGATACTCCAGCAAATGTAAAGTGTGTATCCACACCTTCTTTTTTATTTTGAATGGACGTTTCACTAACAATATCAAAATCTTCATCATTTTTATTTTCACTCGTACTTTTTGATAAACGTTTCATAACTTTACTTCGACAGGTTGGACACAATTTCTTTCCAGGTGTAAGATTTAAACCTATAGTTTCTGCTTCTAACACAGTATGCATTGTAATCACACGTAGTGATGCTGAAAAAAAAAGAGTAATTAATTACTTAAATAACGTTATTTATACTATGTAATTATGTTACTATAAAATTAGTTATATTTTTAATTATGATAATTATTAAAAAAACTTATAAACAATTTATTAAGAATGATATTATTAATGAAATATAAATATATAAACTTTTACCTCTACACACCTTTTGGTGAGTCAGAAATGGATTACAACAACTTTTCTGATTACCCTCATATCTTACAACTAACATATCATAATGATGTGTGCATATGCTAGTGATTTGTTCTTTTTTCATATTTGTTTGTTTTACAAGTAGTTTTTTAACATTGCTGTCAATATCTTCAATCAGATTTCTTACTTGGGTATATGACTGTTTATAACAAGCTCCATAATTATTTACAAAGCAGCAATTTATTTTGTTATCCATATAAAACTATAATGAGTAATCTCAGTCTAAACACTTAAAAACAAGAAATCTTAAATACTATGTCCTACCAAGTAAATCACACTTAAACACAAACAATATGTCCACTATAAAAATTTAAGTTGTATTTATAAGGAACATATTGCTTAAAGAAATAGCTATTTGTTCTAACAGACATATTTTAAATGCCTAAGTACCTACTAATTATTGCCAATCTCTACCAACTATTTACAAAAATTTTGTGTGAAATTAAAATATAACCAAATATAATTTTATTTAGCTATATAACTTAACATGGTTATATTTATTAGAAATTTGTATGTCATTTTATTACTTTTTTTTTTATTGATGAGATAATTACTATTTGATTACAATAAAACAATTAAGAATAAAAGGTTATATAATATTGTTTAACTTAATGACATAACTATTATGTAACAAAAATGAAATAACTATTATGTAATGAAAATAACAACTAACAAATTTATAAATTTACAAAATGTTGAACTATGTTTTGTAATAACTTTGTAAATAATTTAATCATGTATACTGTTTTTTTTAATCAACTAACTCTAATAATTATAGTCAGTTGATTTAAAAAAACATAATTATATAATTAATTTATAGATTATAATTAATTAGACCAATTTAATTTAAAAATAAAAATAATTGTATTTAGTTCAATATCAAAATACATTTGCGAACTTTTTTTTTTTTACAAAATTTTTTTAGAAAAATTGAAAAACCAAAACATTAATAACTTCTCGACAAAACATAAGGCCAATAAAAATTTGGTTCGCAAAGTAGATATATGTCAAATATTTAAGAAAATCAAAACCAAAAGTTTTTTCCATCAGTCAGATTTTTTCTAGAGCTATACTTGTAAATGTCCTTTTTTATTGTTGTTAGTAAGTGCGTTTTGTGGATCTAACAATAAACTATATTCTATTGTTTTGACAGATATGAGACTATGATTTTCAGATTCAGCTGATTTTAAACTCCTTTGGTACCAAATTTTAGATTCGCAACATTACCATAAGCTTGTTAAAAGGATAATAGTAAACTAACCTATTTCCAACACTTTTCCCCCCTCATTTTTCAGTTAAAAACTAACTAACTTCAAGTTGCTGTAACTCTTAAAGGGATGAGAATTTTTTGAAAAAAATTTACATTCTTTCCTAACTTATATTTTTAAACCTTTTTGCCAAATTTCAGCGAATTCTGTGATGTAGGGTGCAACCCCTTGCTTTTTGAAAAATTTTTACCCTGATGGTTTAATTTTTTAATTTGAAGGCGTTTTTCTTACAGGGTAATAGTTAAGGTTTCGCAACTTTAAATTGTGGAAAACAGTCACTATAAATTAAGAAACAGACCGACTGTAACCCGTATTACGGGTTGCTTTCTATTAGTTAATATTAATTTTCTATCGACATAAATCGCATAGCGAAATAAAGTTACAATTACAAAATCTCAGCAAAAGCAACAAAAGTCGTTTAATTACAAAAAATATTAATTGGAGGCGCTTGCACGCTACCATGGCGACGAAGAATATCAAAAATTATTTTTTCATGCATAGTCATAAAATGTTATTGTGACATGGTTCATTCAAACATTTAAATATGCTTTTACGTTTTGAATTCAAGCAAGAGACTCTTGTTTTTTTGATTTTTAAATTTCTAGTACCAGTAGAATTTCAGTAAATTTCTGGTGCCACTTTACGGTAACAGTTTGTTGTACATATATAAATCTTTTGTTACATATATAAATATTAACTCATAAATACATATATTGTTATTTACTCATATATAAACATACAAATGTATAAATATATACACTTACACATATACACACGTATACATATATATGTCTAAATTAGCACAATTTTCTTATTCAAATTTGAGGAATTTTTTTTTCGATGTAGTTTATAAGACTCCTAATATTTTTAATGCTCCCCAATACCTACCACACACAGGTAGCAAATTAAATCCTTTTCTGTTCCCATGTTGACAAGTTTGTGTTGCAGTTAGATAAACAGATTTCATCTGGATATTGCCAATAATGAAGAACATTATGTTCGGGCTTCAATTTAAATATTTTAAATCTATGTTAATAATGTTAAATGTTATATGTTCAATCTTAAATATTTTAATGGTATAATGATAATGTGCATCTTTTTTAAAATGTTTAAGGTGCTTTAAATTGTAATCAAACTGTGGCAACATTTTAATGTCATCTATTTATAATAAAATGATAAATTAATTTTTCACAGCGTGTTATAAACTTTGTTTAGAACTTGCTTTGAAGTAAATTAAATATTCAATCCTAAAATGTATCTCAAGACATGAAATTAGGATTGGAGTTTTGGTCATAATAATCCAAGTACCACATATTTTAATAAATATATTTGTAAGTATCTTACACTTAGTTGTAATTTTAAGTTTTCATTGTGATATTGATAACATTTTAGTTCACAAAGTTATAAAAAGATCTTTTTTGTCAATAATAAAAATACGTGTTATTGTAACATGTTGTTCATATGTTGTGATCATTTTGTATACATGTTGTTACTATGTCGTATAAGTATATATGTAATAAATTATTAAGTTGTGTTTATGTTTATTTTAATTTTATTAAAGTTAAAATGGATGCAAGCGCTAAAGAAGAAAATAGCGTTACAAATTGAAGCAGAAATTTAAAACGAATCATGTTGATGATTGGATATGAATCGCAAAAAAAGTACCATTGTCGAATGGTTATGAATCAAGTTAATGTGTAATAGTTGTTTTTTTGTCGCATAAATTTATTTTAAAATTCAAATCCGTTTTTCAAATTTATTCATAAAAATTAAAATTGTCAATAATCATGTGTCTAATTCATTTTGTTGACCTTGAATTATTAAAAAAATACGCTAATTTTTAACCAAAATATTTACAGGCGTTTCTGCTAAAAACAATTTTAAGTAATTAAGAAGACAGGGTCTCAAAAGAAAATATAGAGACTTCAAATAGGATTTCCCAATGAAAATCGAAAACAATCCCATTCGCGACCCAGTTAGTTGAAAAAGACAAAATCACGATGGTACGGTGTAATCTTGGCTAACCGTTGTTCTACCAGTTCTTGTCCTGCACTGGCTAGCCGCTGTTTTGCCATCACTGGCTAGCCTCGGCTGGTCCATGAAAAATCCTTAGGGCAAAACGGAGCTTTGCCAACGTCGGTAGCCGTAACCGGTCTAGCTTGACAGCCTGCAAAGGACCATGTTTAATTGATTCGCTGCCGAATTTTATTGTCCTAGTATGATCTACAAAGGTAGTGTTGCAGGAAGAGGATCTTAGGAAGTGAGAATGTTTGTTATATATTTGAAGGAAAAAGTTATTGAAGGAAATTGGAAGTTTATCATGAAGATAATCCCACACAAATAAACAATTAAAAAAAGCAATTTTTTCATTCAGCTTAAGAATTTTTGATAATTTATACAGCTGAGAAACATTGTCAAACAGGAAATTTTGAAAGTGAATAATTTTAGGAGCTTTGTTTTGAAGTGAAACTAGTTGGTTTAAGGGACTTTTTTTTTACCCCAAAACTGACACACATACTTAAGGTGCGATCCAAATATGGCATGATAAATACTCATGTTTCAAAATTTACGACATGTCTGATTTTGGATTTGAAGTAAATTTGATGGTACTTAAAAGAAAGACTCTCATCCGACCAAACTCCAAGATACTTCACAGTTTTTGACAAAGTTAATATTTTTCTATTAATGTTAAAAGTGCATTGTTCCTTGTTTTTTTGGTTTTAAAGACAACTACTTTAGTTTTTGTAGCGTTTTGTGAAATTTTATTTGCTCTAGGCCAACTAATAACAAAAAATATGGCCTCATTAGTTTTTAACTGCATTTTTTAAAGCGAATCTTCAACAATTAACAGGTATGTGTCATCGGCGAAATGGTATGATAAAACATTATTAATGCAGGTGTTTAGTTCGTTGATGTATACAAGGAAAAGCTCGAAAAAAATTATTGACCCTTGAGGGATTCCCGAAATTATAGTTTTGGTTAATGAAAATGTTTCCTTAACTGTAACGTATTGAAGCATTACAGTTAAGAAAACATCTTCATTAACCAAAACTATAATTTCTGAGCTAATTTTGTACTATGTCTCAGCATCTCAAAACCAACAGTTGTTTTGGGACTACCATTTTATGCATAGACTTTTGTTCAATTTTGCTCAAAACTATTTGTCAATTTTGTAATACATTTAAGTGTTGCATTTAAATAACACTAGATAAATTTATTGAAAACAATCTAAGATTAAATAAACTTTTAATCAAGTTTATGCGTCTATCTTTGTTGTAAGTTTATTATGGGTTTAAACCTAATTTTCAAAAAGTGACCCCAGGTACAAGACAAAAAAAGCTTATTGTGCCTAACTAATTTTAAAACCCTTCTATTTGATGAACTTTTATAGTTTAAGTCAATATACTTATACTAATACAAAGTTGTTAGTATAGAGATGTGATCAAATCAGTTTCACCATTTTTTGACAAGTCTGAGGCCTTGAATTTGGGCATTAAAAAAATTTGGCCCTTGGTACTTGAACTTCCCCTAGACCTTATTGGACCTCTTGCCTTAACAAAACTTATAAACAAATATATATTATTACAATTACTGATCATTGAAGTAAAAATATTGTAAAGTTAACAATTTATGTTACTACTTTATTTTATAGAATTGGTACTCTTTAAAAAACTCTAAAATTTTTGATTATTTTGATAAAGCCTGCATATTTCCCTCAAATAAATCAATGAGAAAAAGTTTCAGAGTTTAAACTGGTAAAGGTAAAGTTTTGAAGAAAGCTGTTTGTTAATGATAGTATCATAGTAAAAAGGGGCTGTAGAAGTTCAAAGTTTTCTTTAAAGTTTGTCAATACAGTATAAAGGGCTTAGATATTGTGAGAAACCCATTGGGCTGACTAGATGACATCTTGATTGATATACACAAATACTGCTTTTAAATCAGTTTTCTAAAATATCTGGGTTTCAAAGTTTCAAATACCTTTGTGCATTTTTAGCTGTTTTAATTCAGGTGGTTTGGTGCCAATGATAATGTTAGAAAATCATATTGGGTGCTTCTAAGTAATGTGTCCTGATGATAATTTACATTCGAAGTGTGTTCAGTTTTATGATTCATTCTTTAATAGTTTAAGTAAAGATGATGCACCATTGTTAGTGCATAGAGTTGCATAGAGAAGACACGAAAATGATTGTGATCTTTTCGTAAGAGGAGATACTACAGCTTTGTGTAGCAGTGTCAAACCAAAGTTAATTACATTGAAAGATAATGATATACATCATTACCTGAAATGAATTTTATAGGATATTGTGAAAGTATAGGCTATTCTGGCATGAAGATGTCATGACTCTTTTAATATTTTAAACATTCATATGATTCAAAGATTCAAATCCTTCTGGCACACATTTAGAGTTCATTTTGCCAATCCATTTATTGACATATATTGATCAATGCGTTTATTAAGTACTTTTCTGGCACAAAAGTAGGTATTTTTGATTTTCTTTTTTCATTGCGATTTTATTATACTATTTATGTTATACTATATTTTTATACTATATAGGCTTTAGAAATCGAATTTCTTCCGAAAATGTCCAAGTTTCGACCAAGTTAAATTTTTTCAAAAGAATTTAGAAACATGTTATTTTATTTTGTTATTTATATTGTGTAAGGATATTTTAATCTTATTTTCAAAATAAAGTTTAGCATGAAGTGTGTCGTTTCTTTAATGTCGCTTTTATTTAAAGCATTCACATAGTAAGAAATAGTTAACTAAGTTTAGGTCACATTTTATTATTATTGTGTTATATACATAACACCGCTAAAATCGTCAAATAATACCCGTCAAGATTGTTGTTCAACGGTAGTGCAGTAGTGGTGTAGCGGTAAAGCACTCGCCTCATAATCGAGAAGTTCTGAGTCCGAGCACCGCCACGTTCCTGGTAGTATCGCGCTCAACTTATTTCTCCGCTCAAATTACTCAGTGTTTTTCATTGAAATTACCTAATTTAAAGTCCTAAAACCGCAATGGTTTAATTGATTTTTGAATAAAAACAACACATATTTAAAAATGTTAATATTTTAACAATACTAAATATTTTACTGTAATTATTTTCAAAAAATTAGAACTTTTATCGTTCAAAGGTTTGAGTTATAAAATTGAAAAAATAACGAACTAGTTTTTTTTTTTTTTTTTTTGCGGAATACGAAGTGGATCATTAGTAGTGATCCCTAAAAATTCTTCATTTTCCAAAAATTTTGGATCCAGTATAATTATTTTTAAAAATATTCCAATTTTTGCTTAAGGTACTCATATTACCCTAATCTTCCATATATTTCTTTTAATTTGTTCGTCTGGGTTAAAAAAAAAAACCTTGACTGTTCAATTTGTCTACTTATTTAACGATCTACTGATTTAACGTGACTTCATACCTTAATAAGTATACGTAAACTAACGCATGCGCAGAATATCATTTTTTCTAATTTAACGATCTACTTATTTAACGTGACAGTGCACATGATAAGTTTTTATATTTCTTGAAATAACATTGAATCTTCTATTATCATTGTCATAAATGATATAATTATTAAATATACTTGAATAGTATGTATTTTTTAAATCTGTTTTTAAAGTTACTAAACTTTAACTTTTTATTGTTTTACTTAATGGAATATTCTGTTTTGTAGGTGTTGTATTGATTCTTGACAGGCTGTTAGTTTTATACAAAGACGACCTTATTTTAAATATAAGTAAGTTGTTTTTTATTTTTTATTGATTTTAAATAATTTTATGTTAAATATTCAAACGTGTTTTATATGAATCTAAGTATTTAGGAAAGTGTTACTGTCTGGTGGTGATATTCAGATTTGTTTTTATCAAGTTAAATTATCTTTTAAAATTTACAATTTGCCTTTTTTTTTTAGTTTCTAATTTAACAAACTATTTTGTACAAAATGTTTAAAATTAAATAACATATTTTGTTTGTTACTTTAGTTTTGGTGCCACAGCTTATAACCAGATATTATCTTTTTCCGGATATTTTTTTCAACTTTTAGTTTTTCCGGATATCCAAAACATTTTCAATACATGCAAGTTGAGGTATACATTTTTGTAATTATTTGTTGTCTAAGCTTTTTCACTCATCACTCATAGAAAAATTATGAAAATGTCAACAAAAAAAAATTAGAAACAACTTAGCTAAAAGCGAAATGAAAAAAAGAAAATAAGGTAAAATAAATACAGGTAATCAAATTGAAAATTTGATTACCTGTATTTTTTTTTGATATTTTTTTTTTAGCCAATTAAGTTGTAACAACCTCATCAAGATTAAGATTAGGTTTTATTATTAAGTATGAAACTAAAATATTATTTAGCTATTTCAATCGTTACTTTTTTTTTTAGGTTAATCTTACGAAGCTTTGTATGCTATTGAGATGTTAATTAGGGCCCATATCCCATAGTACACAAAGAGTGTGGGCCCAGAACAAGAGAAAAGATTTCCCCTCATTAAAGGGAAAAATATTTCTCCTCATTAAAGGGAAAAAGATTTCCCCTCATTAAAGGGAAAAAGATTTCCCCTCATTAAAGGGAAAAAGATTTCCCCTCATTAAAGGGAAAAAGATTTCCCCTCATTAAAGGGAAAAAGATTTCCCCTCATTAAAGGGAAAAAGATTTCCCCTCATTAAAGGGAAAAAGATTTCCCCTCATTAAAGGGAAAAAGATTACTTATGCCAAAAGTGGGTGGGTTAAGGTAAGCAGGGAAAAATACTTAATTACACAAAGACTATATAAGCAAACTTAACTACTACAAAAAAAAACGAAACGAGTTAAATGTTTTTAGTTTAATATGTATATTTTTATTAACCATTTTTGTTAAATTTTGATTGTAAACAAATACCAATTTTGTAAATTTTTTTTTTTAATATTAAGTTATATTTATAAAAAATTTTGTTGAAAAGATGTACATTCTGTTTCTACACTGGACACTGTCATAATTTTAGTTAGTTTGGTGTTTATGATTCTCTATGTCAGAATAATATTATATTGTCAGTTTAGATTTTGTGAATACTTTAAATTGCAGATAATAATTTTTATAATATTCAACAATAATCATTGAATTAGGGGGTATCTAATAAGTACTTACAATAAATTTGTAAAAGAACTTAAAAATCACTTTTTCACTGTGTATGTTCTTAATCAATATGTCATTTTCTGTTCATCAATGTGCCCTTATCTGTTAATTTTTTTTAAATAAAAGATCTTATTTTTAATAAAAAGAAATTCATTTTTTGTTGTTTATTATCTCATGATGGTGGAGTTATTTTTCATGTTTAACTGGAAATATTTTAAATTTACTTATTTTATTTCTTTAGATAGTTGATAGCTGTTATGTTTTTGTTATTTTGTGTAATTGACTTTGCAATAAACGCCATTGCTTAGATAATTTGGTTCAGCTACAGATACATTGGTTTTTAGTGTTAATATGTTTTAACTTCTTTTATCATATGATAATTTTTTATTATTTTTATTTTAGATATATCTTACAATCCTTTTTTAGTATATTGTAGAACAAATAAAGGGCCCACATCTCATAAATTGTGGGACTAATTTAAGAATAAAAGGTTCCCTTTCCCCGCCCTTTTTTTTAAATATAGAGTGTGGATAATATAGAAAGTAGAAAGTAAATTATAAGGTGGGAAGAAAATATGCTGTATCTATAATTAGTATTTTTGTAGTAGATTAATCTATCAATTGATAATGCAAATTTAGTTTAATTTTTTTATTTATTTTGTACTTTTCTTTATATATTTTGTTTTGTACTTTTCTTTATATATTTTGTTTTTTTATTACGTATAAATATATATAATCTCCAGTTAATACACGTGGTTTATTTTTACCTTTTTTTGTTCAATATAAACATACAATTGAAAACTATTGAAAATTGTCATGTTTTGTTAATAAATGAATTGAAACAATTGAAAACTATTGAAAGTTGTCATGTTTTGTTATGGTGGTACATACCCTTAATTTATTGAAATTTTGAAAAAAATTATTATTATCATATTAGACGTAAAATTTTACGAGGATTGCATTTTTAAAGTTATTTTTTTAACATTCTTAACATAAATATATAATATATATATAATATAATATAGATATAAGCACCCTTCTTAAGGAGTTATTTAAGTTAAAGTTATTAGTCATACTTTTAAATTACAATTTAGTTTAGTTTTAGTCTTGTAATGCGTGCAAATCCATACTTTGTTTATATGTTATTATTACACTTTTTTATTGACAACGTTGAATAAACAATATGCCAAGAACACATTCTAGAAATAAAAAGAGATCATTTGCTTGTAACCATACGCACAAAAAAGAGAAGATCATTTAACAAATAAACAAAACTTTGCACCTGGTTCTTTACAATCAGCAAGTTACTGTAGTTCAGGAAAAATAAAATTCAACCCAATAATTCTTGAAGACAAATTGGTTATAACATTATTATTAATTTTGGTTTATTGAAATCTTTATTTGAAGAGATAGGTAGTTGCACTGTGGAAATTAAAGTTGAAAATAATGAAAATAAGCACAAGGATTTTGTTTCGAACTAAAACTATCATATGCCTCAAGTTCTTGTCAATGGCATCAAACTTTTAAAGCTTCAAAGAGTATCTCTTATGTTCAAAATAAAAGCAATGTCATTAATATAGTAGCAAAAAATTATTTGCAACTAATGTTCAAATGGTGATAGCATTTAAAGAAATTGGTAGAGGACATAGAGCCATTAAATCTTTTAGATCATTATTAAATATGCCACCACCTATTTCTTTAAAAGACAATAATAGTATTACTAATGTTTTGCATGATATATATACTAGTGTTTGTAAAGCATCTATGACTAAAGCAGCCATGGAAATAACAAAGCTAAGAGAACAGAAAAGTGACGAAACAATGACCTGTATAATTTCTGTTGACGGTTCATGGCAGAAGAGAGGACACACCTCGCTAAATGGTATTGTCTCTATCATTTCAACTAATAACGGAAAGTGTTTAGACTATGACGTCCTTTCAAAAAAGTGTCATAGTTGTGCAATGTGGAAGCATAAAAAACAATCTCCTCAATATGTGAACTGGAAACTCAATCATGTTTGCCAGGCAAATCATGCAGGTAGCTCTGGTTGCTATTGGGGCTGTTAAAATATTTTTTCGTTCCATACCTGAAAATAATCTTATGTATACCGAATACATTCGTGATGGCGACACTACATCATTTAATCAAGTACAATTATTTAAACCTTATGGAGAGATTTTAATTACCAAGCTGGAATGTATTGGACACATTCAAAAACTCGTAGGTACTCGTTGCAGAATTATTTGTATAACTCATAAAAATAAAAAATTATCTGATGGAAAAGGTGTCTCAGGAATAGGTAGACTCAGTGAAAAGCTATCAATACTCTTCAAAATTATTTTGGTAGGGCTGTTATGCAAAATATTGGTAACATTTATTTAATGAAAAAATATATGGCCAACATTGTTTCACAATACAAACTTTTTTGATGAAAATGTTTTTTTTTTGAAAATTTTCAGCTTGCCATAAACACCAAAGATAGCTGGTGTTTATGGCAAGCTGACAAAATAACAGGTAACAAAACCTATAAAAAAAACTTGAGCCTTCCAATTGCAATTAAAGATTTATTAATTCCAGTTTGACATGACTTAACAACAGATTCGTTGTTGTTAAAATGTTTGCATGACCCAACTCAAAATAGAAACGAATGCTTAAACAGTATGGTGTGGAAAAAATGTCCTAAGGAGATTTTTGTATCTAGAAAACTACTTGAAATAGGTAATTGCCGTGCCGTTATTGAATTTAATGATGGTAAATCTGGTTTAACACCAATAATACGAGTACTTGGATTGCCAGTTTCAAAGTTTATGCTAAATGCGTTTAGAAAATGTGATACAGACCGCATAAAGACCATCCAGAGAAAGCCATCAACCAAAGGCACAAAGATGAGAAGAAAATTAAGAGCTATCAGAAAAGGAATCCTGGATAAAGAGAAGGAAAATGACATAATCCCAGCTTATTCAGCAGGCTTATATTAATAAAATCATAATGTTTTTGTTAGTTTAATTTTATTTTTGTGTTTTTCTCAGAATTTAATTTTTAGCGATTTTGTTATCTTTAAAACATGATATTTCAAGATTCACATAAGCTTTTAGATTGAAATTTTCGCAGTACATTCTTTAGTTTTAATAGCAGGAGGTGAACCAAAACTAATGTTTGATACAAAAAAATAAAAATGTTATGGCACTTTTTAGGGGCATTTGTTAAACTGTCAATCAGTAACAATATTTTATATGGGCTTGATAGATAGCAGGGGGAAAACTATTGCTTAAGAAAAAAGAATGGTGTTGTTGTAATATTGCAACGAATGTTCACCGAAAAACGCATCAACAAACCTCAGTTTATCAGTTGTAGATAGAACCCTCCGTTTGGTGATGGATGAAGAACTTGGAAGTAAAACACAAACGCCGAACATCGAATATTCATTTGTATCTCAACTGTTGAGGGAGTATGAACAACTGAAAACACAATTTGATAACGGAATAGAAGTAATTCTTGAAATATCAGGCTGGAGAGAAGATATGAGATTTTTATTTTATCTCGTTCAAGTGTTCCGATTTTCTGATGAAAAGGGACATTTTCCATTAGGTTTCAGAAATTACACAACATCAGCAATGCGAGGTGGAATTCCAGAGCTATACTATCGATCCTGGCCTTCATTTTAATTCCTATAACAAGGACAGTTCTGCAGAGATTTATATCATATGGCTGAGCAGACCATAGGTTTACAGACCAACTGTACAACAAAAACAACTTTAAAAACTTGGCTGAAGTACTGAATCCATTCAAAAAGTCTTTAAGCTCTTTGAAAAATCACTGGAAGCGAGAGCCGTTCATACTACAGATCCCCAAAAGTAATCAATACGCAGAGCGGGAAATCAAAGTAATGAAGGAAATGTATTCGTCATGCAAAAATAAAGACAAATCGCACTTTATATTTCTCCTATGCAACAAGGAAGAGTAAGGTCAACGGTCTGAGTCATTGTTGGATTGAAAATTTATTGTATTACATAACTAAGACATTCTAAATATATTTGAATACGTAGTAGTACTTATTTCAAAATCGATTTTTGAATGGTGGAGTGAACTTTTTTTCAAAAGATATGCAAATAATAGTTCATTTCGTGCTTTTTAGGTAAAAGTTCATCAAAATATAGTACAGAAGCATGGGGTTGAAAAAAAGTCATATCCCTATTGCACATAAAAGTCTTCATTTTTGTATAGAACAAAGTCAACTTTGCTCTTTTCTGTAAAAGCTTTGTTAAACACTTTTCATAGTGTGAAATAATAATAAGGGAAAAAGTCAATTGTTTACACAAAACAAAGATTTGTATATTTTACTCTTTTTTTTAAATTTTTTTGAAATAAAGCACAATTATTAAAATGGTCCTTGTGGAATAGACTTACCATAACCAGTATTATACAGGTCATGTAGGTCCGTTATTTCACATATTTAAGTCGCCTGGTGTTTTTTAAAACTTTTTATACCGATGGTAATGAAGTAACGCATTTCAAGCGGGTATTCTAAATATTATTTAGACTGGCACTAATATCTAATGTGTTGATATTCATCTCTTATGAACCGATTGCTGACAAACTGTACAAACAATAAAGTTTACACCAGATCCGATACCTTTTTGCTCCAATTCCATCACACAACACTAAATTCTTTGTATTAATTATTCGTTACAGTCATCCAGTTGTAAAAATGTTACTTAAAGTAATTAATAAATATAATAGTTTGTATTCTTTAATAAATAAGAAAATTATAAAATAATGAACCCTCAATCCCAAAAGATTTAATGATTTTTCAAAGTTAAGCTCCGAGTTAGTAAGCCAAAACAATACTCTTGTATGATATGTACCATAGTTATGATATTTTTTGTTTTTCATGTTATATTGTAGCATATTTTTAAGAATACGCCGGATGATTTGCAATAGTTGCGCAATGACTGTCATTTGGATACTGATGAATAAGGTTGACTTCAGAACTCTAACAATCATAGAGTGTCTGCAGTTTAATAAATAATAATAATGACATGTTATTAAATATAAGTATAATAATAATGATAAATAATATAATGTCTACAGTCAGTGATTCACATCATGTCAATAGTCAGTGACATATGTGAGCACATATGTAATCCTTTTAAAAGATTCGCAATATATTGGTTGGCAAACACAATCCCCTTATTCTCGTCCTTAATAAAAGAGGGGGAGGGGGAAGGAATTTTTATTAATTTTTGGAAAATTTTCCCACCCACCCCAAGCTTATTAAGACCCCCATCCCCCTGTTTATTAATTTTTACTTGTTATCAACAAAAACTTTATATCTCAAAACTTAAAAAAAAATTAATGAAAATCGGCCTTAAAAATTAAAAAATAATTCTTTCAGTCACTGATAAAAACAGAAACTTTCAGTGTAAACAGGCTTTACCCCTTTTATTCCCTCCCCATGTATTAAGGACTCGACAATAATTATTACACACATTTAGAATATCGTGAAAAAATACATTTAAGCATGTTCATATTTTAATATATTATAAAATTTTAATTAGTTTTGGTCAACACTCGTCAGATATAATTTATCTAACTAAAATAATTTTATCTCACGAGTGTTGACCAAAACTAATTAAAATTTTATAATATATTAAAATATAAACATACTTATATTATTGTACTTAAATTAGTAAATTTAAGTATATTAGTAGTGATAAATAGTCTTTGACTCATGTGAGTAAAAAGATTAGCAATGGTTAGTGAAGATTATTAAACACAGAATATTGTGAGAAAATGCATTTTTTTATCTGACGAGAACTTTATAATATATTAAAATATAAACATAATGTGATGTTTAAAATTCAACTCAAACATTTTAGATGTGCTCAAAGAAGTAGTTTTAACAACAGTTTAAAGTTTGCGAGACAACCGTGATGACAACTTTTAAATTGCGAGACAACCGTGATGACAGATGATATGTGATTAAAAATTCTTTGATATCTTTTTTGATGAATATGTAATTTTAATATTTATTTTCTTTGAAATAAGCAAATGAAATTATATATTTTAAATTATTTAAAAGTAGTTTTGCAATATTTGCATTGGTTATCGTACTAGTTATACTTTATGGTTCCACATATAAACCACAGCCAAAATCCGGCGGGTTTCCGGAGAGTTTCTTTTATAGGTTCTAGTTGTAAATCTGTATGGGATAATTGCAGTTTTATATAATTTATATTATAGTTTTTATAATCTATATGTGTATTTTTTTGGGACTCATACAGAATACCCGGCAGGCTAACCCATTTGAGCCCCAGATGAAAACCACTGTCAAAAATAGGCAGGATACGAGAAGGCATCCCAAATGGATCCCAGTTAACAACTCAAACAGTACCTGCATCAATGTTGGCTGGGCAATGTTTTAGTAATACTTTATGTCATAAATTGGTTAATAAGCTTCTTTTTTTTTAGATAATTTGTTTTATATAAGTATTCCTTTACACTCTTTCCTATTCAAGATCAACCTCATCTAAAAGTACCAAAAAAATCCTTATATGGAAGCATTATGTAGACCTTATGAGTACATTTATAGGTGTTTTCTAAAATCTTTTTATTTTGTCCGACCCAAATTTTTGCATTTTAACAGATGGATTTTGAATTTTTTGTGCTTGAAATGGTTAACTTCCGAGTATGGAATAAACTCAAAACTTTTTTATCTTAAAGATGAAATAAATTGAGGATGGTTTGCAAAAAATTATGAAAATCAAAACTCATGGGGAAAATTACCCCATAATTTTTCCCTCTTGACTTTTTTTTACAAAATTATTATTTTCTTTTTTGGAAAATAATAATTTTGTAAAAAAAAACGTTATTTTATAGTAGACCAAAGCTCTTTTATATATTTCAAATTTTATCAAAAACACTCTTGATGTTTGGAAACGGCGACAATGTAAAATTTACAACCCCCTCTTAAGGGGTTTAATTTATTAAACTGTCATTACTCTAAAACACAAAAACAAAATACGATTAAAAATAATTTTTTAATGAATATTGATTTACTTTAGGATAGAGTAGATTTATTTTCTAAAAATAGTTATTTTTGTAGATGGAGTTCAAGAGAGCAAAATATATTGGGGTATTTTTGTAAAAAAGCCCAAAAATGTTGTTGCAAAAATTTATTATCTTTAAACATTAAAAAAATAAAATTCAACCTTTACCTTAATGTTTAAAACCCAAATTTAACTTGTTTGAAACTAAAACATTTCAAAACATCGTCTGTCTTCTTACCGGTATCCACGTTTGTTGTCTTGGCAACAATCATTAATATCTAAAGTACTCAAAAAGTCGAGAAAGTTCTCTTCAGATGTCTAATAATTTTTCTACTCAATAATAATAATAATTTTTCTACTTGCTTGCAAATAATTGTATTTTAATGAAAAATTAAAAAAAATTTTGTAATATACAATCTAAAGTGCATAAACTATAAATACAGCCAAAAATATACCATAGCGTAGCTTAGCAAAAGATAAGTGTGGAATACTAGAGACAAGAAATATATAGTATTTTATACAGATTTAAGTTAACAATTTTAGTATTTAATTCTAGCATATACTTTCATTCAATACTTTGATTTTCTATGTTACAAATGCTTGCTGTTATAGTCAACAACACATTTATAAGTTGTTTTCCATATTCTGGGTGATCAGAGCAGTGATTGTAACTTTCCCACTAGGCATTCAATTTTGAGTGCAATCTTTCAGTTGTTTATTCACTAAAGATTCTGAGTGAAGATTGATACTTTAACACAAATTTATCAACGTGATAGAAGACGTAAAGACTTCGTTGGACACCAAGAGTCTTGAAGTTTCAATAAAATCAAATAACATTATGGGAAAAATTTTGACACTGACAAAATTTTTTCCGTAATGTAATTTGATTTTCAATTTCAAAAAATAAGAGGACAAAAAGTTAAAACATGATCAAAATTTCAAAAACTTTTTCCAACCCTGTTGAAGTAGCTCATTCATTGAATATTCAAAGAAATGTTCAGAAAAGGTAATGTAAGCTCATTGATCGATAAATTTCAGGTCGAAAACCAACAAGCAAACGTGATTTATTGAATACTCTGAAACAAGAATGGGGAAAAAAGAAAATTATTGTGATTATGAAACTGGTGGACTCAATGCCTTGTCACTCTCAAGCAGTAATCAATGCTAAGGACTTCCCGACGAAGTACTAAAGCAATTTACTTTAGAATAAAGCATTTTCAATTTTAAAAATGTTTAAAATAAAAATCTAATTCAAGTTTTTTTTTCTGTCCGGATACTTTTGCACGCGCATATTAATTATATGAAATTTTAAGATTAGATTGCTTAGATTTAGTAAAAATTCATTTGTTTTTAGATTTGTAATCAATTTTTTGACATTTCAGCGAAAATTTGAAAGAAATTATACTTTTCATTCAAAAGTTCTGCTCTTGTCCGGTTACTTTTGCACTCTACAGGATATATATATATATATATATATATATATATATATATATATATATATATATATATATATATATATATATATATATATATATATATATATATATATATATATATATATATATATAGAGAGAGAGAGAGAGAGAGAGAGAGAGAGAGAGAGAGAGAGAGAGAGAGAGAGAGAGTGGTGTCTTAAAAAATTATAGCCGCCCTAAATTCTTCATAAAATACGTATTTGAAATACCAAATTGTTTGTAGTTATTTGATTTCAATTAGTAAATGTCACAAATATGCATTACGCCACATCTTGGCATTATTTTATAATAGTGGCAACACATTTTATTGCATTGTAATGAAGTTAGTAGCATTTGAGTTATTAACGGTAGTTTTTTGAATACACGTGGATTTTTGACAGCAATATTTAGTCCAAGAACAAATTACTTTTATTTTTATATTTTCACTGAAAATTTTTTTTTTTTTTTCTGAACAAAGGTAAGGGCTTCTTCTATTTGAACGTTTAAAAAATCTAATATTTTTTTGTCTCTATTTATTTTATTTTTCAACAAACCTAACCTTCTTTTTTTGATATCTTTAAAGCAATGGGAAAATAAAAGGATATTTCACCATCCCTAATTGGACTGATTCAGGGTCTTATATTGGCTGGAAATAGCTCCAATAGACAAATAGCAAAGAATGTAAAGGTTTCTAGGGCAACAGTCGATAGAATTAAGAAAAAAATGGGGAAAAATGAACCATTGTTGTCAGAAAAGAGGAAAAACTGTGGCAGACATCGAGTGACAACCCCACGTACAGAGAGAAAATAAGAGATATAGTGGTGGAAAATAGGAGAAAATCAAAAAAAGTCCTTAAAGAAATCCTTAATGGACAAGGAATATTAATTTCTTTGGGGACTCTTCGTAGAAGATTGGCAGAACAGGGCTTCAAAGCTTGTAGACCTGCAATCAGACCCAAGCTCACTGAAGTTATGAAAGAAAAGCGCCTACGATGGGCAAAAAATCATTTACACTTTACTGTTGATGATTGGAAAAAGGTATATTTGAAAAAAATCATTCTTATAAACTGAATTCTTTTACATATTTTGGCTACTTATTAAAAAAATGGTGTTTTTTAATTTTTATAACTTTGACTTTTAAGGTTTGCTTCTCAGACGAATCCACTATAGAGATCATGATAGATAAAAAGAACTTTGTGAGAAGAAGAGAAGGCGAGAAGTTTAACGAGGACTGTTTGGTGCAAAGAGTAAAACACCCACTCAAAATAATGGTGTGGTCTGTTATAAGTGGCCGGGGAACAGGAAGGCTGTATATTGTACAAAATACGATGCGCCAGAATCAGTACATTAAAGTTCTCGAGGAACGCATCATACCTCAGGCAAAGGAGTGGTTTCAAGATGGAAAGTTTATTTTCGAACATGATTCGGCTCCGTGCCGTAAAGCAAAAAGCGTATCTAAGTATATAGACAACAAAAAATTACTGTTTTACCCTGGCCAGGAAATTCACTAGACCTAAATCCAATAGAAAA
>NC_088930.1:29635000-29637500 GCF_038396675.1 Hydra vulgaris | reverse complement strand
TATATATATATATATATATAATTATATATATATATATATATATATATTATATATATATATATATTATATATAATATATATATATAATTAAATATATATATAATTATATATATATATATATATATATATATATATATATATATATATATATATATATATATTAAATATATTATAAAATATATTAAATATATATATGAAATATATATATATATTATATATATATATATACACATATATATAATTATATATATATATATTATAAAATATATAAATATATATATAAAAACATATATATATTATATATATATATATATATATATATATTATATATATATATATATATATATATATATATATATATATATATACACACATATATATATATAATTATATATATATATATATATTATTAAATATATTAAATATATATATGAAATATATATATATTATATATATATATATATAATTATATATATATATATATATATATATATATATATATATATATATATATATATATATATATATATATATATATATATATATATATATATTATAAACTGTTGATTAAATTGCAATCAAATATTTGTTATTGGTATATCGTAATTATATTAATATTTTATGTAAGCATAACCGAATGGCATTTTTCTTCCAATTCCAGATTTTTTGATTTAACATTTGCCGATTCTGGATACAATCCAGATAATTAGGTCACAAAATTACATTTGAAATTTTAATAATATATTAATCATAGATGTTGTCTTGTCTTTGTTTATAGGTCACTAGAAGATTATTAATTCGAATGATGATGATGATGATGATGATGATGATGATGATGATGATGATGATGATGATGATGATGATGATGATGATGATGATGATGATGATGATGATGATGATGATGATGATGATGATGATGATGATGATGATGATGATGATGATGATGATGATGATGATGATGATGATGATATATACATATATATATATGTATATATATATATATATATATATATATATATATATATATATATATATATATATATATATATATATATATATATATATATATATATATATATATCAGACCTTGTTAAGAAATTTGACTCAATCACAAAGACGCGTAAGGCATTTTTAAGTAACTCAACTCAGCAAATATATTTTGCATCGTTAGAAGTTATATTACGTTCACTCGTCTTTTCAAGTACTGCATTGTAATTAAAGTTATTTTATTAACGTGTTAATAATCATACAAACAGTTTGTTTTTTTCTCACTATAACAAAAGTTACAAATAAAATCTAAGTTCTTATTTAAAAAATCATTTTTATTATTTTTTTCAAATATGAACTAAATTTTATTTTGAAAAAAAATATTTTTTTCATGAAACGTAAAATAATGTTTGTTTATTTTCTTATGATTTTAAAGTTGGTTTTTGGTTATTTTATTAACTGTTAATAAATTTTTTCTTATTTAATTTGTGAACTCTTTTCTAATAATGTTTTTAAATGTTAAAAAGTTTTTTTTTTGTTATTTATCAGTTACCGATAACATATTCGTGATCATAATTTATTTTCATAAATTAAAAGAATGTCTTTAAAACTTTATGTTATTGAATTAACAATAAACAAAATATCTTATTAATAAAATATTTACATCAAAATAAATCGTGCATTTTTAAACTATTATGACTAAAAATAATTTTTATATTTAAAAGGAATTTCTATATTTAATTCCTTAAGATAAAACGTAAAACACTAAATTTTTTTAACTAATTTTTAACAACAAAAAAAATTATGAAAAAAACTGTTTTTCTAACAAAAAATCTATTAGTTTAAAATTGCGGTTAAATGCTTTTACTTACGACTTTATTTCTTCTGAATAAACGTTACGTTACGTCACGTTAACGACAATCAAAAGATAATTTAAATATGCTAAAAGATATAAGTTTTTGCGTAGCGCAAAACTGCTGAACGCGTGGGCCGGTGGAGGAGCTTCCTTAAGCAAAATGCGAGCTGCGTAACGCTTTCTAACAAGCCTGATATATATATATATATATATATATATATATATATATATATATATTTATATACACTCTGAATTACTCAGAAGCCAATGCGGTTAAGTCCAGAAGCCAATGCGGTTAAGTCACTCAGAAGCCAATGCGGTTAACACATAAATTGAGAAAATCAATGTTTTTTGATACATTAGTTTTAAAAATTCTTTGTTTATTTATTTAATTAGAAAAGTTTATTAAGTCTTTTTTCAAGGTGTAAACTCAAGTGCAAAAAAACAAGATATGTACGGAATGTGTAAATAAAAACGTAAGTATTTATTGAAATAATGACAGCATCATAAAAATTTTAGGACTTATACCTTTTGACAGCTGAAAAAGATAAGAAATTTATGTAAAAATAATAAAATAACATTTATTATTTATAAGTTTTATGTTTATTCATCATGACAAACATCATCTTCCAAGTTATTTAAATGTAAATCTTTATCT